>NC_053128.1:3153845-3453845 GCF_010015445.1 Perca fluviatilis
TATAAATGAGACCCCAGAGGCCTGTACTATGAATCAAGATCAACATGCCCTGGATTTATTTCCATTACCCGGCTTCACCTAACCTAACAACCGCGGCGTAAGCTGTATCACGACGGTGGTTAACAACTAGTTCAGTCAACTCAGGGTTTCCCAATCTAGCGGCGCGAGCGTTCACATCAAAGAGGTGGTGTTTGCACAGTATGACCATTCACAAACATCTACCAGAGCGGCATGTTTTATATAAGAAGATTATTATAATTCTACATAAATATGAAGAACACAGGCTCAAGCCCAAGTGCCCTTATGGATAATCCGGGCCTGCCTCAGGTGAGTGTGTGGAAACCAAAACAGAACCCAAACGCCAAATCCAAGCCAACCAAAAACAAACCCTGCTGGCTGCGTGGACACAGAGATCTCAACAGCTCAGCTCCAGCCATCTTAAATAGGAAACAGGAGGCAATCAGGCAGAGTGAATTCAGGTGTGGCTGATCCTCCTGCCACAGCTTGCCACTCCAAATCACCTACAGGGAAGGGGTCATCACAATGTCATGGTGACTGATTACACATGTCTAGCTAGTTTTTAAGTTGAAAAATGATCTGCTAATTGAGCGTAAAGGTTTATTCTTGACCTTGGAAAAAGATGAAAGTAGGTAGATAATAATCTTAAAGTTTCAACCACATCTCAGTCTTTAGTAGCGGACAAGTTGTGATGGAGTTGGCTTGTTTTGATGCCCAACATTGAGTATGTTTACATGCACACCAACATTCCACTATTATTCTGAATATGACAATATTCGAAATTTGATACAGCTCACGTAAACATCATATTCCAGTTGGCTATTCGGACAAGGCCTTTTTCCGATAGCTGATTAAGACATGGGATATTCTGTTATTAAAAAGGTTTTAGAGGCACTCTTTGGACCTGTACACAGTGCAATCTGGAATATGGCTGTCTCACGTTTTTTACTGTAGTTTGTGACAGTTTACGGCCTCTTGCCTGTAGACGGCTTATAGTCAGCTCTGTGCGTTGCTATGGTTGCTGTACACAAACCAACCAGCCAGCAGTTTACAAGGCTGCAGACCCGATAAGAAGGAAAAACCCAGCTACTTTTAAACATTGTCAAAGACTTGGATATCAACAGGTTTTTGGATCATCGCTAAGCCGAACTTTTGAAGAAGTTGGTTGAAGGAATGAAAGAGGGACGCTGGAATTTTGCACAGCTGTGTAAACGGGAATATTAGTGGAATATTCACTTTCATTAGCCATGTAAACAGTTTAGTCAGAATATCGTCTTTTTCAGAATAAGGGCAAAAAACAGAATATTATGTGCATGTAAACCTAGTCATTGACCTTCAGACAGGGGACGTCCAATGTTGATCTTTTAAGGGGTCTTTGTGTGGGTCTGTTCTTTTACCTCTGCAGGGGTTTGTCTGAGCAAGTGGGAGTCAAGTTACAGCACCACAGCCATCAACCACAACACAGACGGATCCACTGACTATGGCATCTTCCAGATCAACAGCCGCTGGTGGTGTAACGATGGCCTGACGCCCACAAAGAACGCATGCAACATTAATTGCAGAGGTCAGTGATGAACCACCAAAACCTCAACTACCCTATTTTGCCATGTTTATGACACTAGTCCTGTTGTTTCCTGATCAAGCAGCAACGTTCATGCCTGAAAAGTGAAGCCAATGCCAAGTGGCTATAACCTGCATTCTATCTAATTTTCAGCAGGGAGCGAAGTTTATTTCTATAGAAGTCTATGGGGAAATGAGCCTACTTCTCACTTGGATCTATTACCTTAGTAAACATTTTCCTAATGAGTTTATGTCCTCAAATGCTAGTTTCAAGTCTTCCTTAAAAGAGCATGATGTCCCTTTCGGAAATTATAGTCCCATTAGTCTCACTTTGCCAGACCTTCTGTCCGGCTAGTTCCCATAGCATTTCAAGATGGGAGAAAAATGTTCTCTGGTTTATTGGCATTTCTTTAAGCCAATCACAATCATCTTGGGCGGCGCTAAGCGCCCGACAGGAACGGAGCAGAGACGCACTCAGTGGAAAATATCCGTTAGTCGTGCAAAACTAAGATTGGACAGATAGTCTAGCTAACTGTCTGGATTTACCCTGCAGAGATCTGAGGAGCAGTTAACCATAGTCCTCATGAATCCACCAGAGTTTAAAATTCCAACACAAAGAAAGCGGAAGTTAACGGACATCCGGGCGAAAAGAGCGCGATTCAGCGGAATTTCCGGCAGCACCGGAGCAATCCTGGAAGTGGAACGTCGTGGATAAAGACTATAGTCCCATTGACGATAAAGCAGGGGATGCTTTAGGAGCGTGACTACACATTGTCCTGTCAATTAGGATAGAGGCTTAGCAAAAGAGGACTTGTGTGGACGGGTGAATGAGAGGCTTTTGAGAAAAGCACTATGCAATTACAGTCCATTTTCTAAGTGAAGCTAATATTACTGAACTTTTGAGAGACCTGACTCATTATGAAGCACATACTGTACTGTCATATTAATGTCCACTTTTAAAATTACTGTTCATATCCAGATTGTATTTTAATTTTTCACAGAGCTTCTGACCGACAATGTCGGAGTGGCGATCAATTGTGCCAAGCGCGTCGTTAGGGATCCCAACGGCATCAGCGCCTGGTAAGATCTGATGATGATGTGACTGTTATGTGTTCACGAACCTGTGGAGAGATGGGTGATGTCCCTCTGTCTGGTTTCAGGGTGGGCTGGCGCAATCACTGCCAGAACCGCGACCTGAGCTCCTATTTGGCAGGATGTGGTCTTTAAAGAACAGGTGGAACCAGGACACTGTCATCGCCATAATACAATTCTACAATATTTAGCTGCAGTGGATTGAATCGTTTCGGTTGGTAGCTTGGTATGTTTGATCTGCCAGGAGTAAAACACAGTTAGTGAAGCTACAGACAGTTCTTATTAAACCAGGCAATTCAATTCTTTACTTTCACTGTATTTAGTTTATAGTTTACATGATGTAACAGATCAAATCAGTTAAGAGAAATGTGGTGATTTCAGCCTGTGTCTGTTGTTGTCTGTTGCTCATTTTAAAACCAAATTAAAATGTTGATTTCCACTAATGACAGTTGTTAAATTAAAATGAATGTTAAAACAATCAAGAGGTACTTGAAGTTATTATTATTCTGCCATCTTTGAAAGTTTTAAACTGATCTGCTGCTTTTAAACAGCTGGGCATGAAGCTTTTAAATAGAAGACAAACTCAAATAGTGGGCCTCATGCAGAAGACATTTGTACAAACATTTGTTTTAAGTGGCATGAATGACATTAAAAAGAACTTTACACTTTCACAAATTTTCTCTTAGGTACAAATGACTAAATTCTTGATTGGATCAGGCCTGTCATACCAGTCTTGTACAACAATGCTAACTTTGTATTAAAAAGCTCATATTTACTGAATGACATGAACATTCAAAAAGACTCAATGTTCATGATAGGTGTGATGTCATAGTTATAGCGGTGTCATGTCAGTCTTATGCACACCCCTTCAAATAAAGTGTTACCAGACAGGGCTGTTGAGTTTTACAACTGTATTTTTGTTTTTGGGGGTGAACTGTCCCTTTAACCATTAATGATAAATAAATAAACCTGTGTTGTTTTTAAGGCTAAGACTGAAGATTATTGTCATTTTTACTATTGATGGTTTTTCGCATTTAGATTCTCAGTCTATGGAAAAGGACCATGAACTGTGAACATGACCAACCTGTCTCTACTTCCTACCACCGTACAAAAGTGAAGCCAAAATATATTGGATACGGGCGCCCCCATCTTGTAATTTTGGATCCAGAGTCTGTCAATCATTTCACTCAGTTTTTAAAGCATCAAATAAATTAAAACCAAACTTATCAGAAAATTTCACACTTGGACAAACAGCAGCTGTGATCCTAAATGACAAAAACCATCTTTGGGGAAAAATGGGCGTTTCTCAATCTGCGCTCTTGTATGGACTTGTGTTCTTGTGTCCCTGTGAAACGTCATCTTCTGTGGCCAATGTACTGTCCCAATACACAAGTTTGCATTTCACAATAACAATTATACGGAAATGTTCTTCACACACACACACACACACACGGCCACGGATTTCTTTGCACTCTTGTGATTGAGAAACAGCGGCACATACTTTGATTTTTTTTATTTTGGCTGGGTAGTGCAGGTGAACTTGGAACGTCTGCTTTTCTGGCATGGCTGTGGAGGTTGGGGGCATTGAACGCTACTGGGCAATGTTCAAAGCTTCCATTGCTAAAGCTGCGGCGGGGAGCTGTGGTCTCTGGGTCTTAGGTGCCTCAAGGGGGGCGGTAACCTTCGAACACTGTGGTGGACACCGGTGGTCAGGGATGCCGTGCCACTGAAAAAGGAGTTATGACTGCATTTAGAGTAAAAATCCATTTCAATATTATTTTTTAGTTTTGACCATAATTGAGTTCTGAAAGGGGTTTATTAACTCACTCACACTCCTTAGTCAGAAGTACAGTTTGTGCACTCTTGACTCCCAAATTTAATAGAATAGGGTTCCCCTTTCTTACCTACAGTTTACACATTAATCTTGATTGTTACTATTGAACTGATGCAATGCAGAGGGGCTCATGTATGTGCACAGAATCCACTTGTACTGTGCTTCTAGTGTGAGTCTGGACACTGACAAATGGACTTCAGTTGTCATTGTCACACACAGACAGGTCACAACCTGGAACAGCAACACAACTCCAAACTAACCTCAGGCCTGTGAGATCCAACATGTCAGTAAAACATCTAGAGGATTTATTTAAAAATGTCTAGCTGTAGAGGCTTGGCAGAACACAATATCTGTGGAGCTTAATTACTGATTAAAAAAATAGCTTTCAATGGATTCCATTGATTAACATAACATGGTTTGTTGAGATTTGTTTTATATATAAAATACAGCAGCTGTTTCTGAGGCTAATGTTGGCATTTTTATTATTTTTAAACAAAACAAACCAAAAGCTAAAACTGTATTTAGATAATGGAATTTCATCATAATTTGACTGCAGTGATGAAATATTCAGCTGTGACAAGGTTGTGTGTAAAGCTTCTTTTGTATGAAAAAATGCAACTGATTAAGACAGACATAAAAAGAGAAGCTTCTTATAGTATAAGTGTTGCAGAGGTGGAGAAGATTAATTGAAAGCTCATTGGATTACTTTGGATCATCTTTTACTATTTCAAAGTGAACCCACACTTTAGATTTTATTTTCCCAGACAGTTTCCGTTAAAGATTTAAATCCCTGCCGCCAAGATGCTCGTCCATCGGTCACATGTCATGGAAAGTGAAACTTAAATGTGTAATTTATTCACGCACTTTAAAAAGATTTATTAAAAACTTCTTTCTTTGCACATTTTTATTTACAGCATTATATTTTGATATTCATATAATAGGCTTAACTTACTGGGAGAAAACGGGTAGTAAATATCTAAAATCTGACATTGTGCTTTTCATAATGCCTCTGCGAAGATTTGACTGGGAGATTGGCAGTCGAATTAGGCTCCTTCGATCGAAGCATCGAATAGTCGAATATTCAACTATTCGGGGTCACCCCTAATATATATACACAGACACAGGGGAGACAATTGGACACGGTTGCAGCACATTAGGGAAGGGGCAGTTATCACACATGGTGGGAAGGCTGACAAAGACCAGCAAGTGAAGAGACCTGAAACGAGACAAAACGGTCAGTATCCATATAAAACAAGAAGTAGCAAAAAACATAAAAATATGCATGAAACCAAAAATGATCTTATGAGCAGGGGCTAAACATGAAACTGTACACTCCCTGCTCAACGGCAAACAGCAGACAGACACTTAAAGACTAGCTGGTGAACATAGTGGAGCATTTAGCAGATAAAGAGACAGATATTTCCCTCAGGAGTTGGTGGAGACCAAAACAGAGCTAAGAGAGGATAATGGACTTACATTCATCAAGTGTTGCTCTTTGTCTGTTGGATGTATTGAATAGGCAACGTATTGCTAACAAGCCATAGCAATTTAATCAATTAATGTATAATACAAAAATAAATAAATACATTACAGTAGCTAGATAGAGGTAGAGGTGGTGGATGGGTCAAACAACACAGGAGACTGGGGTTCGTGTCCCGTTCTTGTTCAGCGTGTCACTTAATTGTACATTTTTTGACCCCACTTATGATCTTTACCTAACCCTAACTAAGTGGTTTTGATCTGCACATTAAAAGAAAATGGCAGCAAGGGGTCCCAACCCAGAGCGTTAAAAAGTGACACCAAGGGGTCCTGATCAAGCGTCAGTATTTGACAAGTTGGAAGAGAGAATGTATTGTGAGGCTGGAAACCAGGGGCTGATGCATAGACTCTAAGTGAAGCCAAAACCTCTTGATCTCTCCCTGGTGGCTGACTGCAGTATAGCTCATAAATCCGCCCCCTCCATGTTATTGGTTGGGACATCCACTAACATGCAATGCAACCAAAAGTACACCTCAGATTATTTTTCCTGAAGAGGATTTTTGTCATTTTAGGTAGTTCTTATCACAATGTTCAAGTGTTCATTCTCTGATAAGTTTGGTTTTTATTAGTTATTTGATGCTATAAAAAATTGACAGCTGTGATTATTACACTATTGGTCGGACAGATGTAAGTGCGGGACTCCACTGCCCCATAACATGATTGGCTCCAAAATTACAACATGGCAGCGCCTGTATCCAGGATATCTTGGCTTCAGGCAAAGCACAGCGCAGGGAAGTTCTGGAATTGGCTGCACCTTGAAAGGTCAGCGAAAACTAGGTCAAAGTCGAAATCGTTAGAACTTTGAGCACAGCGCATTCCAAGCGGTACGTGCCGCCAAGAGTAGCGCTGCGCCTAGTTGGGCGGCACCTCTCTTCCCATAGAAAAACAACAGATCGGCCAGTGCAGAGCGGTTTTATCATGTGTAGGCTTAAGCCTTGTGTTGTCTTCCCATCGACCATACACTTGTTGTCCTCCAACAAAATTGACCCGGTCTGATTTGCCTTTTTATAAAGCATAAAGTATAAGTGATCAACCAATTCTATTTCGCACCTTCTAGCCAACTTTATTCCAACTCATTACCACTAGTTTTATACCTATTTTTGGAATTTATGGTCAATAAACCTCATTTACTGTAGCCTACATTAAATTATACCTAATGGAGTAAAATAAGCAGACATTATTATTTATTTTCACTATAGTGAAGATCAGATAAATATATGTTGATGGATTATCACAGACTTTGAAAAAAAAGACAACAAAAGTCTTAGCAGCTTTTTGAAGTAGTAAGGACTTGTCAAAACTTCCAAGGGCTCTCAAGGTCCTACATGTAATTGGAAAAAGAAAAAAAAACTAACTCAAGGTAGGTTATTCCAGAGCTTTCAACTTCTTATCTTCTCATCTTATGGCCCTTCTCAGCAGATATCGTTTACAGTTCAGTTGTCATAAGAATTACATGCATATTCTGTATGGAGAAGGCGCTTTCCGAACATGACAATGCCCCTATATATTACATATTATAAACTGACAATTATCAGAATCAGATTAGATACTGGCCAGGGGCGGACTGGGACCAAAAATCGGCCCTGGCATTTTGGCCCTGACCGCCCCACTATATAAGATCACAAATCCCACCCGTCCTTGCGCTCCCCTGAATATGCATACCAACTCCTACTCCTTAAAACTACTAACGCCATGTAATGAGTAAGCAACTATATATATATATATATATATATATATATATATATATATATATATATATATATATATATATATATATATATTTGACGACTGAAGAGGCCCTGCGCTTTAACTTGAAGAGGTCTATCATGAGTCATTGCAGATAGAAAAGCTACAGTCCTTGTTAAGAAAGTTTGCATGATGTGCAACGTTTATCTAGGCAGTTTTTATCAAGGGGCAAAGTGTTTTAAGGGGAGTTGTGCTTACCGCAGGTTCTATCCTCACTCCCTCATCTCTGTCCCTGTCCTCCTGAGTCTCCTCACTGTGCATGCCGCTACCGCCGGGCCCCAACACCACCACCACTATCATCAGCCACGGGAGCTAATGAAGGTCCTTTTACTGCCAAAAACATGTCTGTCAATTTGATACATTTTTTCGGCCTGTTTCTTTTTCTCAGGCAGCGTCTCTGCACCTCCTTTGTGTTTCTTCTCCATGATCTCTGTCACTATTCTAGTCTGGCAGGTGCATGCAGGCATAAAAGATATGATGTCCTCTTCATTGTCTTGGTTAACGTTATCCTCACCTAGCGCCACTTCACAGCTAGCTGCTGCTACTGTAGCGGCATGTTCAACGCTTTGGACTGTTGTCTGTATCCCCAACAGTAGCCATAAAAAAGTTTGTCATCTTTGGCAGCGTTGCCAAATACTTATTGGCGTCTTTTCGCTTTTTTCTTTTATTTGAGCCGCTTGGGTAACTTTGTTTCATTTTTTGCATTTAGACTCGTCTTGCTCCTGTCACTGTGTGTTTATCTTTTGTGTTGCAGACTAGTCCATTTCATTGTGAAAGTAGGGGGTGTATGTGTAAGTAAGTAAGTAATTAAAATTTTATTATAAAGCGCTTTTCACAGATAAAATCACCAAGTGCTGTACAAAAGAATAGGTAAAACAAGAAATGTATATACATATGTAAAATTAAAGTGACACTAGTGAAAACACATCAACCAAAACATTTCCTAAATAAACATGTTTTCAGATCCTTTTTAAAAGAGACAACAGAGTCTGCCAGACGCATGGACAGGGGCAGGGCGTTCCACAGTCTGGGAGCAACAGACTGAAAAGACAGGTCCCCTCGGGTCTTATAACGAGTCTTAGGGACTACAAGCAGGTTCTGGCCAGAGGACCGAAGAGAAATACGGCTTCAAAAGGTCAAGGATGTACTGTGGGGCCTGACCGTTTAAGGCTCTGAAAGTCAGCACTAAAATCTTAAAATCAATCCTGAATTTTACAGGGAGCCAATGGAGAGCCGACAGGACTGGAGTGATATGAGACCTTCGAGGGGCACCTGTTAAAAGTCTAGCAGCAGAATTTTGAACAATTTGCAGTTTGTTCAGAGCAGACTTATTTAGACAAGTAAAACCAGAGTTGCAGTAGTCAAGTCTTGTTGATATGAAAGCGTGAATTATCATTTCCAGATCCTTCTTTGACAACATTTTGCGAATTTTAGAGATGTTCCTAAGATGAAAAAAGCAATTTCGGACAAGCTGCTTTGAGTGTGTCTCCAAAGACATGGCCTGGTCAAACACAACCCCCAGGTTTCTGAGGCTGGATTTGACAGAGGGGCCCAGAGAGCCAAGGTGCTGTTTGATCAGCGGGATCTTATGGTCTGTAGCAAAGATCAGCGATTCAGTCTTGTTTGAATTTTCTGCAGGTAGTTAGTGGCCAGCCAGTCTTTGATGGAGGACACACCCTCTAAGAACAGAGACAAATGATGGAACTCAGCATCATTAAAAGAACAATACAACTGGACATCGTCGGCATAGAAAGATATGATACATCCTTGAAACAACCAATAATTTGACCAAGTGGCAAAATGTACAGTAAAAACAAAATAGGACCCAAAACTGACCCTTGTGCCACTCCGCAGGACAAATTGGTCACATCAGACTGTACATTGTTTACAGCAACATTAAAGTTTCTGTCATGAATATAGGAAGAGAACCACTGAAGAACAGGTGCTGATAGTCCCATCTCATTATGAAGCCAATTGATCAGTATACTGTGATCCACAGTGTCAAAAGCAGAAGTCAAATCAAGAAGTACAAGTACAGTGTAGCGGCCAGAGTCTGCTGCCATCATCACATCACTAGAGACTTTGATAAGGGCTGTTTCAGTGGAGTGTAATTTTCGAAAACCAGACTGAAAAGTAGTTTTTAGGTTCTGAAGGGTCAAGATTGGGCTTTTTAAGGATCGGGTTTACCACAGCGTGTTTGAAGTAGCTGGGGACTGAGCCAGATCTAAGTGACAGATTCATTATTTTTTCCACACAGGGGCCGACAATATCAAACATTTTCAACAATAGAGTTGTTGGGACAATGTCAGCGGGGCTCGAAGACGGTTTCATATTTCCTGTTATGGTCTTCACATCCTGTAAGCTGACAGGAGTGAAGGACGACCAAGACGACACCGGTGAAAAATCAGTAGAACAAACACTGATGAGTGGAGAATTAACACTGGCCCTAATGTCATGTACTTTTTTTTTTTTTTAAACGACAAAAAGTTGTTACAGTCCTCATGTGTGTACACAGGCACAAGAGGAGCCGAAGGTGCAGTAAGATTTTCAATGGGACAGAAAACCTAGCCTATGTGATACTTTTGACTAAAGTGTTTTGGGCAAGCCCAGTATCTATTGAAAAAACAATGGGCCGCCGATCTAGGCCTACCACTTTTATGGGCTGGTTCATGGGTCGGCCAAAAAACAAAAAAAGTGTCGGTGGTCGGCCCAAAAAGCACGTCGGCCCACCGGGAAAGTGCCCGGTATGCCAGATGGCCAGTCTGCCCTTGATACTGGCTACTCTTCTGATTGGTCACACCAGTAAAGCAGTTTAACCTTGACCGCCCCAATCTCCTACTTATGTATGAAGTGTTTGGTATTTTTGCAGAATTCTCATTGCTCTTTGGACTATAAGCGGAGCCTTTAAAGCACGTAGGACTGCATGACCATTTGTCATAAATTGTCAATTCCGTGATGTAAGTTTCTGTGACTGAGGTGAACCAAATGGGAGCAAATCTCTGCAGCCGGGTTACAAAATGTGGTAGAAAGCCTGAGACCTGAAGAGTGGGGGCTGTTATAGCGGCAGATTAATGACACAGTCATGGCGATAATTAATGTAATTTGAGCGTGAATATAAAAGCTTTATCATGACCAACTAAAACATCATTACCGGCAGCAGCTTCGTGTCTCCAGTTTAACCTCAGCCAGTGTTTTCTGATGCAGAGCACGAACAGAGCTGCTGTTACAAGATTGAAACAGGAATCCCTGGGCGAGAGAGAGAGAGAGAGCGAGAGAGAGAGAGAGAGAGAGAGAGAGAGAGAGAGAGAGAGAGAGCATCTGGCAATGAAGCAGGAATTTAAATGTGTAGTTGCAGTGATCAGAAACTGGCATCATAGAGCCATTAGCAGATGCAAATGAGGGCAGAGCTGCAGGCTGGTTTGTCTCACTCTGTCTTTAACACACAAAAGCACCGCACACAACACATAGTCACACATACAGAGACAGTCCTGAATGTGGTCTGGGAACAGTTTGTGCCAAGTATCTGGCAGAACAAACAACATAGTGATGATTTAGCTATTCTTAGAGTGTAACCAGTTTACTGCAGCTAGAGCTGTAAAGTGTGTCCTAAAGGTGGTGCTGGAGAGAGAGAGAGAGAGAGAGAGAGAGAGAGAGAGACGTGCGCCAAGCTTTCAGGAGAGGAAGAATGTTTTTGAAATATTTGCAACGAGCAGCTAATCAAACAGTATCGTTTGGACAGAGCAGGCATAAAATCTAATAAAAATCTAGGATATATATATATATATATATATATATATATGCAGCCCAGTTAACAGCACACCGGTTGAATACATTTGGTAAAATTTGTAATGAAGACATGGTGGAAAACATGTTAATCTTTAATTTCCAATGTGTATATCATAATGTATTCTCTTGAAAATTCTTTGTCAAATGTGTGTTGAATGAAAACTCCTCTTAGGAATTTCACCATTCAATGTGAATTTATCTGAGAATGTTCTTAAATTAAGTAATCTATTCAGTGAATGGTCCATGCCTATGTGGTCATCCTAAATCCCAATTGTGGCACAGCAAATCATCTCTAAGACTGACACTTATATATATATATATATGCAGTATATATATGTGTCTTGTATCGCAGTGGTTCTCAAACTTTCTCAAAACACATCAACAAACTACTTTTAAACATGTAGTCATTGTTTTGCTTGATTTGCTAAATTCTGCAATGGCTAATGGACTTTTTTGCTGAGTTTTGTAGGGCTTTATGTCAACAAAAGCAACAAAAGTCGGAAAAAAGCTACTAAAGTGTCAAAAAAAAGCTACTAAAGTGTCAAAAAAAAGCAACAAAAATGTCAAAAAGTGAAAAAAAGAAAACAATGAATAAGGTGACAAAAAGGTAAAAAAAAGGGACAAAAACATTGGGGAAAGCCACAAAAAATAAGGATAAAGCTACAAAAATGTGGGGAGAAAAGCTACAAAAATGACGACAAAAGCGACAAATGTTGAAAAAGGTGACATGCGATAATACAGTCAAAGATATTTTACTTTTCACTTTTAAAAAAAAGCATGTCAATAAACTCTACATGTCTGGCCCTTGATGTGATTCTCATTTTCCAGTGTGTCCCTTAAAGGTGCAATATGTAATATTGTGTGTAATACTGGCAGCTAGCGGTTAAAATAGTTACTGCACTACCAATTCAAAATACTGGAGAGTCGTTTCCCCCGCCCCCTCCTGCCCAGACTCGAAGTTCACAGGGGGTTGCCAGGCTGAGACCGCAGCATTCACAACAATGTTGCTAGACACTTTTCTCACATAGCCAGACATTACTCCACAGCACAGCAGAGTAGCTAACGTTAGATGCTAGTCTCACATAGCCAGACATTACTCCACAGCACAGCGGAGTAGCTAACGTTAGATGCTAGTCTCACATAGCCAGACATTACTCCACAGCACAGCGGAGTAGCTAACGTTAGATGCTAGTCTCACATAGCCAGACATTACTCCACAGCACAGCGGAGTAGCTAACGTTAGATGCTAGTCTCACATAGCCAGACATTACTCCACAGCACAGTGGAGTAGCTAACGGTAGATGCTGGCTATATTGACAGTCATAAAAGCCCGTGCTCACGCGGAGCTCTGTAACCAACTGACAGACACACTTTTTCGGCTTAAAATTACAGTATGAACCGCTAAAAACACAACAACCTCACTGTCCTCTCCACACGCCACTCAGGCACACTTCCTCGGCTTAGAATTACAATACGAAATGCTAAAAATACCACTACCTTACCGACGGAACACACTTCATTGGCTTAGAATTACGGCAACAATCGCTAAACACACTGCAAACTCACAGTGCTCTCTTTCCGATTTACAGCCCCCCTCTCGTGGCTTAAAATAACTCACCGTTGTCGGCTCCAGCCGCTGACGAGGCTACACGCTGTAAACAGCCATGGGCTGCTTGCCTGGTCCTAACGTTAACAGGTAGCAGGGTTAGCATGGCGGCGTTAGCCAGGACCAGTCGGGATCACTTTACTGGCTGTGTCTCAATTGTTTTTGCGAGTAACCAACTCGGGTACTCTAGCTATATAATTCAATGTGAGAACACAAATGTTGAAATGACAAAAAATGTCCATCCCTAGTAGCTGTGATAAATTAGCCTGAAGCTAATGCTTACCGGTTCAGGAGAAAATAAGCCAATTCTGCGTCCTTTTGGGCTCTAAGCTGTCTCCATCTTCCAAATACATCTCCAATATTTACCAGGGAGTTGTTACGTCTCTGGTCACGCAACTGTTAGAAACATGCTGTTTTCTTTTTTGTAGGTCGGGTAGAATCTATCTCTGTTGATCCTGTTCGTTTGTTTGCTGCTTTCATGGCTGTACTACCGTTACAGCTGTAGCGTGCTGGGTTTACGTTTTTACAGGTATATCTGGCAACCCGGCCTGGCTGTCAAACTGGGCCGTTGATAACAACACACAGATCAAAACATAAACACAAATTCCGTCACGGAATGTAAATTTCAAAAAGAAAAAATACTGAAATTAGCATTGTTGTCAGAAAAGATAGTATTTCAGTGTAACATGTTTCCTTAATATCTGATGAGGCATTGGTGTCATTTTTGGATTTATTACAGTACAAATATTACATATTGGACCTTTAATGAAAGTGAGTTTGACACCCCTGCCTTAAATCATATAGAAATCTGTAAACTGTGTGAAAGGTTTAAACTGCAGGCAAGTAAATATCATAGACAGTAAAAGAAATGGACACAGCGACGCCATATACTTCGACGGAGACCGGTGAAGTCTCTTTCCCGGTGCTGGCTGAGCGTTACCGAGCAGCCTCCAACTGAGCTTGAAGACGTAGATGTGACGTGAGCAACCTGTCTGAAAGTGTGAAGTCTTCTGGTAGCTGTGCCGAGAGAAATCTCAATCATTCCCAATCTTACAGAGACGGAGAGCGTAGGTATATGTAAGGAGATAACATGGGCACAGGCTAATTACTGATCACTAACATGCTAGTTAACATTAGTAATTAAACCTAAACAGCTAATGGAAGTCCAAACTGCCTGTGAGCTTCTCCTGTACTATACGGTAATTCCTCTACTGTGTGACAGTAAGTCTCGTGGTTATGACCCAATCGTTAGCCTATTTTTACAAAACGGAGCCATAACGTGAGGTACAAGGTAATGGAGCCTTTAATATGTTCTTGTGTTTCTTTAGAAATAAACAACGGACAAATAGAGTCTTTAAACTCTTCAGATGTAAAGTTTTTCGCTGTCAAAGTGACGTCAGAATGAATAGGAGTCAATGGGATGCTTGTTAGCCTATGAACCACGGATACCCGACCCGGGCCGGTAGGTATGAAAGCAACTTTAAGTGTATTGCCCGAAATGTTGACCTGTGTGCAGTGTGTAGAACACTGATTGTCAACATCATCAGTAACCCAGTCATCTATCAGCAGATTTCAATAAAAAAAAAAAGCAACAATGAGCAATTGTGAATATAGTCATTTATTTACTCCAGTCCAAGAAATGTACACGTATGTTCTCTCAAGGTATAAAATTTGTCTTAAATAAGCAATTGTTCTATTTCATATGCATGTACATTCTCATTATTATTCAATTAAAACCCCGTAAGACTTTAAAAGTGACAACAATCTGACACAAACAACCAAAACCACCAAAGAGCACAAGAAGAGTTAGCAAAAGCCGTCCAGCAGTTTCTGACTTTAGGTTCGATGAGGGCGTTGCTCTTCAGTATTAAAAAAACAAAAAAAAACATATTCATCAGCTTTTTTTTTATCAAAAAGAAAGAAAAGTAATACCTAACAAGAAAAGCGCTGGTTGTAAAGTTTATACGGATGATGAATCCCAAAGGATTAAAGGCTTCGGTTGTTGCTTTGGGCTGGTAGATACCCGACTTATTGCTTGTTCCTATGTTGCCGTTGCGGTTCCGATGGTGTTGCTGGTGTTTTTTTCATTGCTTGATGCCAGTATTGCTGTGGTCGCTGCTCCCATTGTGCATTGCCGCTGCTGCTGCTGCTCTGCTAAATCCCTTTTAGTTTGAAAATGCTGAGAGATGTCCGGCGTGGTATCATCCTGAAAACAGTTTCCTTAACGGGACGGTTGGCGCAATCGCCCACCGAGACAACGGATCAGTGCAGGAGAGGTTCAGTCTGTGGGTGGTCTGTTGTTGTTGGGTTTTTTTGGTTCGTCGTCTGGATTAAGAGGAAGAGGATTATAAACCTAAAGGCTGGTTGAACAGAGGATCTCTGGAGAGAGACGGAGAGAGATAAAGAGTTAGTGTCACTGGTAACTGGTAACTGGAGCTGGGCGATATGGAGAAAATCAAATATCCCGATATTTGTGACCTAATACCTCAATGTCGATATTGCGGCGATATTGTAGGCTTGACAATTGGTGCTTTCACAAAATATGCACACAATGAGATTTTTTGATAAATAATCATCAGTTATGTTGATATAATAACTAAGTGGGTAAAGGCAAATAATAGAAGAGCTAGAACAGTCTGGTAAGTTCAGAAAATGACATCACTCTACTGTAATGCAGGCTTTAAAACCAGGAAAAGACAACACTTATTACGATATCCAAAATTTAAGATGATATCTAGCCTCATATATCGATGTCTATACAATATCGAGAACACGGGAGAACAACTCTATTTCCCCCTCTAACTTCTAACTGTCTGAACAGGTTCCTTCAAACAGGTTTCGGTTTTAGTTTGACAAAAAATAAAAAAATAAAAACGTAAGGTCCACTTAGTTTGTTCTGGAGCTTTCTACAGTAGCACATGGATAATGCTCAGCTGTCATTTAGGCTACATTTACATTGCTTTGAATATCTACTGCTACGTTTACACCTGTCATTCCCCCTGATCCGGCATTTCCGAGCCCCTAAACCGGGGACATTTAATCCTCCGTGTCCTCTTTGGCTAAGTAGCAACCAGAGGTGGAAAGAGTGCAAAAAATAAAATAAAAAAAAGTAAAAGTACTATTACTTTTCTGAACTTTTACTAAGGGGTCAAATTGACCTGTTTTCAATTTTTGTTTTATATCAGAAAATATGGGACGTAGAAATAAGCGCTGAAAATGTAAAGAAGAAAAATTTTACAATTTAAAACGTTGGAAAAAGCAACAACAAACTGTTAAAAAAGGCGTCAAAAACATAAAAAAAAAGGTTGACAGGAAGTCAAAGTAAAAAGCAGCTCATTTAAATGTACTCACAGTCAAAGTTACTAACTTTCTTTTTAACAGCATTAAATATCTGATTTATAATAATTAAATCAGTCTTTTTGTAACTCAGTAATGATGTGATTTACATTGTGATTTAAAATGTAGCCAAGTACAATACTTCAAACATAACATACTTAAGTTAACATAAAATTACAGATTTGAATAGATCACAGTAACATGAGTAATTGTAATTCGCTACTTTCCACCTCTGGTAGGGGCTGTGTGGAGGAGGGGTGGGGGTGGTGCGAGATCACGTGGATGCAACATTATCGTTACTTAGAATTCCTCATGGGGGCGACACAAACTACGCACTACAGCTTTAAGGTTAGAATAAGGTTTAGGGGCTAGGGAATGGATCATGTGAGAAAGAGCCCTTGCAAGTACCAACATGTGTCCATGTGTTAATGAGCACTCAGGTCCACACTGATCTGTCTCCCACTCACAGATAATGTGTGAAAATAATTGTGAGGCTCCTGGCAGAGACCTTCTGAACAGAACTCCGCCTCCTACCTCCTACCTCCTTCCTCTATTAAACCCAAATTGACTCGTTAAGCTTGTCTTAATAAAACCCACTTAATAAAAACTATCTACAAAACAAACGGTCTCTCTGCAGTATTTCCTCTCTCCTGCAAAAAAAAAAATAAATCCAATTAATGTGGAGAGCCTCCATGCTAATCATTAGCTTCTCCATTAACCCCTAGACACCTCCTCCCTCCTGCTGCATTAACGAGAAGGGCGGGGCTACAATAATTAGGAGCGCTCGTCTGCTGAGGCCTTTTGCCTACATAGAAAACATTTTAATTATACACTAAACACCAGAGTGAAGCACGCAAACAGCAGGGGAGCAGGAGTGATATCAAATATTGCAATGTTCTCCTCCGGCTGCGCTTCCCTGTCCTCTCAGCTGTACCGCACATTCTCAGTCCCATATTTAAAGAGTAACCACCGTTTTCTTCAACCTGGACCCTATTTTCCTATGTTTTCGTGTGTGAGTGACTGATGGGAACTAGCCTAGAAATCTAGACGCCCCCTAGCAGCAGCAAATGTAGTTTGCAGCCAGCAACTCTCCGTTGGCTTAACATAATGACGGCAGAGTTGCGACGGTTCCGCGTGAATTCCCTGCTACTTGAAAACAAAGAAGATGGCTGCTGCTGCTGGGAACAGCGGTCTTTGGAATTGGCTTTGGCTGCGACTCTGGAAGACTTGGAGTTCAGCTTTTCTTTGAGAAAAGAACAAAGAACGGCTCTGAAGTCATTCTTAAAAAAGGAAGATGTGTTTGCCGACTGGATACGGCAAAAGTTTAATCTATCGACTAGCATTGCTCTGATTGGTTGTAGCACTATCCTATTGCGTGCAGAGGGAATTTGAAAGACAACCGTTTATCCCGCCCCTCAGATTGAGCCCTGCCAATGGCGAGTTCCCAGACCCAACATCTTGATGTGGGTCTGGCTTGTCAGGCTGGATGGGAACAACAATCTTTGAAATTGGTCCAGTGCTATGCGTGAACTCTGTAATGGAAAGACAGAGACACAGAAGTGTCTGACAACATTATGGAAAGGATCCCTACAGAGATAGACCTTTAAAACCTCGAGACCTTTGTGTTGAACCAGAAACAGCTCTGAAGTCGTTAGCGCTAAACCCACCAGACTCCATTAAAAAAAAGCAATACTTTTAGCGTATATAGAGCCAACATATTTTCACATGTAAATCAGTAAACTATGTGTTTATTTCAACCAAAACTAGATTATTGATGATAAATAAATATAATAAAATAATAATAATAAAATTGCAGATAAAAAAAAAAAAAAACCTAATGTCGTGGAAGACTGAATTTGTCTCGCAACTGTTCAAAGGAGGGGAATATTCCCTCAATGTAAAGAGCTTTCATAGTTCCAATACCATTGCTGTTCCACAATTCAAATGAAGTTGTAAAAGTGGAAAGACGACCCAAAATTTTTTTCACTTTTCATAGTTTTATTTAGTTTCTGTCGACTTTTAATGATGTGTATTTTACGATGCTAAAATTACTGTTTATTTACATGGAGTCTGGTGGGTTTAGCGAACGCAATTTTCGCGGATGTTTTTATGTAAAAAAAAAAAAAAAAAAAGGATCTTACTCTTTAACAGAAAGGTCGACCTCCTTAGAAATCCTTTCCATAATGTTGTCAGACACTTAAAATAGTAATCTGAGCCTGTCAGTGGCAAAACGAGCACTTTTGTGAAGGTAAATACAAGCTGGACAGTTGCCCTATTAACTTACATTGTAGCTTGTTTGGCTGCTGCCGACTGCAGAGATCTCTCTTAATACTGGACCAATATCACAGATTGTTGTTCCCATCAGTCACTTAGACACAAAACATAGGAACATATGGTCCAGGTTAAAAAAAACTTTTACGATCAAATGTCGGCATGAAGAAAATGTCCGAATTGACACCATAAAAAAAAAGTATGGTTTCCTTCAGTCTACTCGGAAATCCTGTCCGAGGTTTCTGCCTGTTTATGGGAAATTTTTCCTCGCCACTGTCGCCCCAAATGCTTGCTCTTTTTAGGGGAATTTTTAGGGATCCCAGACCCATGCCTAATGCATACTGATGCTGTATTCAGCAAGGCATCATTCCACCGATCCCAAATCCTTCTCCCAAGCAGATTTTAGAATAACTAGGGACAGTGGCGCCGTCAGGACTCTATTTCATCGTACACACAAAAACTGCCCGCCCACTGAAGCGGTTTACTGCGCCAGAAACCAGCTGTTTTCAGATATTTTATGTGTATGAGAGTGTGCTCCTAGTGTACTCTTATCATATCACAATGACCAGACCTTGAAAATATTTTACTGAAGCGTTTCGTAGAGAGAGAGAGAGAGAGAGAGAGAGAGAGAGAGACAGAGAGAGAGAGAGAGAGAGAGAAAGAAAGAGAGAGAGAGGTGGATGCGCTCAGAGCAGACAGCTGTCGGCGAGCCTGTACGGAGATATGAATAACCTGATTTCTCTCTGCGCCATGTAAACATATCCCGAATATGATCAACAACGGGACGAGCCTCGTAACCGCAATATTCATGTCCATGTCCACGTTACACACATGATTCAAACGACGTGCTAGAGCTCCATCTGTGGGTCTAGCGATACTGTCCAGCAACCAGTTAATCTACAGAATGAGTCATAAACATGAACACAGTGATTAATAGTGGATGGGTTGTTGGTGAAATAATGTATAATTAATGAGAAAACCATTACTGTGAATGGAGCAGAACAGAGCCGCTGTCGGCTGCTGCTCCGGTGCGCATTTACGCATTGTCATCACGAGATGTGTTGCATGTCTCACAGAAATAAAATGTACGCACAGCGCGTACAGGATTACCACCGCCGGCGCCACTGACTAGGGAAGTGTTCTGCAAACTAGATATAATATCATATACAACGGATACTGCTGCTTTAGCTGAGGGATCAAAGGAGAACAAAGGATGTGCTGTCGGGCAGTCTAGGAAAGGAATTTGTTGGATTGTCTTTTTTTGGGGGGGATTTAGGCCTTTATTTCTATAGGACAGCTGAAGACCGGAAAGGGGAGAGAGAGGGGGGATAACATGCAGCAAAGGGCCTAAGGGTGGGGAGAACTTGCGGCAGCTGCGTCGAGGAGTAAACCTCTATATATAGGCGCACGCTCTACCAGGTGAGCTACCCGGGCGCCCAGACAAAAAAGTGGTTGGGAAACAGAGGAGCAAAAAGAGAATTACTTTGCCATCATTGGCATCTGTCATCAACTGTTGCCTCATTCCATATTTAACCCTCCTGTTGTCCTCGGGTCAAATTTGATCCATTTTCTAAAAGTTTCTATATCAGAAATTTGGGTTTCTTTCCACCAAATTGTCCAAAAACATAACGTGGATGGTTCCATACAACCATCACTCTCCACAAGTAAAATTATTGAATTTGGGTTTTATTGAATTTTATAGCATTTGACTTTCTTTTTTTTTATCAAAGAACTTTGGAAAAACCTGACAAAAAATGTTGGAAAAAACAACAAAAACGTCAAAAAAAAGTGCAGAAAAATCGACAAAAACATCGGCAAAAACATCGACAATAACATTGGAAGTTTGTGACAAAAAAATTTGAGAAAAAGTGACCAAAAAGCCAAAAAAAAGTGACAAAACATCGGAAAAAAGTGACAAAAACGTCACCAATAACATTTTGTATTTGAAATTGTGACCCAGAAAAAAATGGCATTGTCGACGGGAAGACAACACAAGGGTTAAGAGACTGTGCAACAGTGGGTTTTCCTTTGCATAATGTAAAAGCAAAGGTAGCGAAGAATAAATAAGTGCAGCTAAGGAGGCAGGGTAACAGGACACTGCTCCATATACAGCCAGGCTGCATCTAATTGTGACATTTTATAATCCATTATTGTTCCATTTGAATCCCTCCTTTTAATCTGAATACACCCGTAATGTGCCATTTTCCTTTGTTGTGCCATTTTTAATCCTTACTCTTTTCCATTTCAAATCTTTATTATGTCATCATTTTTGAATCTCCTTTTGTGCCTTTTTTAGATGCTGATTATGCTATTTTGAATCCCTTTTTTCTTCCATTTTGAATCCTTTATTAGGCCATTTTAGTCACCCTCTTTCCATTTAGAATCCCTCCTTTCTGTTTTAAATATTCCATTGTGCAATGTGAATCCCTTCCTATATGTACATTTTGATGACCTCCTTCTTTCCATTCTGAATCCTCCGTTGTGCCATTGTGAATCCCTAAGTCTTCCACTAGGAGAATGCAGATGTTGCTTAATTTCACCAAACACAATTCGTGATAAACTCTTTGTTTCACTGTTTTAGTGTTTGATTGTCTTACTGTTTTCAGTGTATTAACGTGTTGGTATCTGAATGCTTTCTTCCTTCAGCGCTCCAGTGTTTTCATGTTTCAGTCTGATAATCCTCAACTCGGTCTTAATTACTCCCTAATAATTAGAAAATCCTGATAATCTGCTGCATAATCGAGGCAATTCAGCTGACTGACAGTGCCCGCAAGCGCACACACATACACACACACACACACACACACACACACACACACACACACACACACACACACACACACACACACACACACACACACACACGTCATTAACTAATAAAATACAGTCTAACAACAAGCCCATGCCGAGATTCCCATCAGCATTCACAACAAGTCACACACACACACACACACACACACACACACACACACACACTCAGCAATAATCAGCCTTGTGAATGACTTTGAAGCAGATAATTCTCTGTGTCTCAACATCCACTAATTACCAGCAGCTGAAAAATGCCACAGGAGTCTGAATCAGCCTCTCTGGAAATTAAAAGATACACAGCTAATAATCACACACACACACACACACACACACACACACACACACACACACACACACACACACACACACACACACACACACACACACACACACACACACACAGGCTATTATGTTTATGTGTCTGTATCAAACGGCAAGTCTTTTCTCAGTCAGCAGTGTGAATCTTTAGTCTTGATCAGATAAAACCCCCGTCTGCACATTTAAAGGAACAGTGCAACATTTAGTGAAAGCCTTCTTCCCTGTCATCCCCAGAGGCAGATGAGAAGATGGATATCAGTGTCATCTCTGCGCGTGACCTCCACTTATGAATCAGAATAGTGGTGGGGAAAGGTAGAGCTTTTAGGACTGAACCTTTTATTTCCCCTTTTGCACTCGCAGTCAGCCACAGAATGAAAATGAAAGATTTCCAAAGTCAGCAGGATTCCTCATCTGGGGACCATTAATGTCTATACAAAATGTCATGGCAATCCATCCAATAAGTGTTCACATATGGACGTCTTGACCAAAGTGGTAGACCAACCAACCGACATTGCCATTCCCAGAGCCATGCTTGTACTTAAAGGGTAACTACCGTTTTTTTCAAACCTGGACCCTATGTTCCTATGTTTTGTGTCTAAGTGACTGATGGGAACAACAATCTGTGACATTGGTCCAGTATTAAGCGAGATCGCTGCAGTCACCAGCAGCCAAACAAGTCACTAGGCGTTAGGCATGGGTCTGGGATCCCTAAAAATTCCCCTAAAAAGAGCAAGCATTTGGGGCGACAGTGGCGAGGAAAAAAACTTCCTATAAACAGGCAGAAACCTCGGACAGACCCTGTCCAGGATTTCCGAGTAGACTGAAGGAAACCATACTTTTTTTTTTTCTTCTGTCAATTCGGACATTTTCTTCATGTCGACATTTGATTGTAAAGGTTTTAACCTGGACCCTATGTTCCTATGTTTTTGTGTCTAAGTGACTGATGGGAACAACAATCTTTGACATTGGTCCAGTATTAAGAGAGATCTCTGCAGTCAGCAGCGGCCAAACAAGCTACAATGTAAGTTAATAGGGCAATTGTCCAGCTTGTTTTGCCGCTGACAGATTCAGATTAATATTCTAAGTGTCTGACAACATTATGAAAAGGATTTCTAAGGAGGTCGACCTTTCTGTTGAAGAGTAAGATCATTTTAATAAAAACATCACTAAACCCA
Source organism: Perca fluviatilis (assembly GCF_010015445.1). NCBI lineage: Eukaryota > Metazoa > Chordata > Actinopteri > Perciformes > Percidae > Perca > Perca fluviatilis. The sequence continues at coordinate 3,176,935 of NC_053128.1, forward strand.
CCAGACTGCATGTAAATAAAGAGTAATTTTAGCATCGTAAAATACACTTCATTCAAATTCGACAGAAAAAAAGTAAATTCCACTTTTCCAACCATCACAACTCTAGTGTTGGTTGAAATAAACACACAGTTTACTTATTTACATGTAAAAATATTTTGGCTCTATACACGCTAAATGGGGTCTGGTGGGTTTAGCGCTAGCGAACTCAGGGCTGTTTCTGGTTAAACAGAAAGGTCTCAAAGAGGTTTTAAAGGTCTATCTCTGAAGGGACATTTCCATAATGTTGTCAGACACTTAGAATAATAATCTGAGCCTGGCAGTGGTAAAATAGAGCACTTTTAGGGGACCAAACTGATGCTGAACATTTGATTTTCCCCATAGGGTTACATTGCCACCCAGTCTGTGGCTGGCAGTTACAGCGTTCATGCTTAATACTGGACCAATTCCAAAGGTTGTTGTTCCCATCAGTCACTTAGACACAAAAACATAGGAACATAGGGTAAAGGTTAAAAAAAAACGGTAGTTACCCTTTAAGTACTTAAGTACCATTTTGAGGTACTTTAGAATAAGTATTTATAAGTAAGTATATTTTATTTTTTTGAACTGTAAAATGTCACAATTCAAAAATAACCAAATGTAGCTCAGCGTATATTCTTTCAGGAAGACTTCTAATAACTTCAATCACCTCTCTCTCTTCCTAAAACTAATCAGCTGTTTTGAGGTGTTCCCTTTTCAGTAAACCAACCAGAATTGGCCACAAAATTCATGAACCAATCACAGCATGACATCCTGCTTGAAATGTCTTCTCTGCTGCTGTCAGTTGTCATTTCAAGCAAACGTGCAACCCTCCTCCTCCTCTTGCACCTCCAGTCATCGCCACCCACGGCACCCTGAGCCCCCTTCTGGCAGACGGGTCCTTCGGTCCGGTCTTCTGAATCCTTCGCCACCATCACCAGTGTCTGGACTCCATCGCGGGGGGATATGTCTTGGCTTCTCTACCCCTTAAAAAATACTTTTTATAACGATGGAGTCTAATCTCCAAAGACTCTGTACATTTCATATTATGCAGATGTACAATAATCCTTTGCATATCTGCCACGAAGTCTCTCCTGATTGAAATGTAGTAGATCCTTATTAAACAATGTTTGTTTATGCTATGTGTTTTTGTAAAAAATGAACATCAACGTATACCATTTTTTTAGCATAACCTTTTTTGTACGAGTAATGGAGTATTTCACTGTGGTACTGTTACTTTTACTTAAGTAAAAGGATCTGAGCAAGTTTAGTGGAACTGAAAACAGTTGGAAACTGATTTTAACAACAACAGCAAACGTGTTGGACTTGTTTCCCCTTCTCGTTTTAGTTTTGCAGTGTAGAAAAAGCATTGGTGTGTGACTGCAGCCCGCTGTACCCTGTTTCCAAGGAAGAGCCAAAAATGAAGTCAAAGAGGAGAAATAGAACTCATTTAGCCACTAAACACAAACAGAAATAAATAAGCAAGAAGCAGCAACAAGAGTCACAGCAGCAGGGAACAAAGTGTACGGTCTTTCGGCAACGATTTCAAATTGTTAGATTTGTTAGCTACAACGCAGCCCGGGACACGCACACACACACACACACACACACACACACACACACACACACACACACACACACACACACACACACACACACAACGGACCGGCTGGCCGCCCCTCTCTCTTTGGTCCAGCTATAAAAACCCATTAGTAATCGCTCCTCGACTCTCGGCGGCTCTTTTCGCCCAAACGACTTCCATCCAGCCAATCTGCATAAATCTGCATTAATGGGCGATTTTCCCTCCCCGGAAAACAAATGGGCTTTAAAAAACGTCTCCTTATCTGTCGGCTTTTAGAGGAAACATCAGAGAGAAAGAGACACACACCATCCATCTCACAAAACACACACACACACACACACACACACACACACACACACACACACACACACACACACACACACACACACACACACACACACACACACACACACACACACAGCAGCTTGGACATGACAAACAAATGCTGATATTTTAACCATTCTTAGAGCTTACCAGTAGTGGAGCTAATAGCGTGCTTTAGGAAAGGTTAAAGGACCTTAACTGTTTGTTTTTTTCAATCAGCCCAGTAAATCCTATGTGCATACTGGTACATTACAGACAACCTGGCGAAAAGACAATTACACTTCCTATGTAACAACTGTTGCCGCTGTTTTCCCTCGCTTTGTGGAAGAAAAGCGTCCTTTCCCAAGAAAATGTTAAGATTTTCAATTGTTTTTTAAAAATCAATTTTTCCAGTATATTCTGTGGCTCTTTGTGGGATTTTGTCTCTTTGTGGGGTTTTTCTGTCTCTCTGTAGTCGTGTTGTGTCTCTTTGTAGTCAGTTTGTGCCCCTAACACTCAAAAAGCTTCAAGACAAAACTTAAAGCTAAAGAAGTCCAATTACAATCATTAGATCTAAGAAAAGTCTTTTTGTTACATTAAGTAACTTAAGTGCTGCCCAAAACAGCTTGGGGGCTGTGCCTAAACCTTACAGTGGCAGGGAAAACCCTGGTTGTGCTGTATCACTTTGAGGCAGAATATACTGAGGAGGAAATAGAGGCAAGCAGAGCGGGACAGGGAATGGACAGGATGAGGGGACACTGCTGCCACATCATCTATTAGAGTGTTTTGCTGCTAGGAATGGGACATGTTAGAGTTGTTGTTGTTGTTGGAGAAGTCCAAGTGAGGCAGTGATTCAGTGGGTGGAACTACTGTACATGTGTGACGTGCCATCCGGATTCTAAACTCTGAGCGCTCTCTTGTAACTACACAGTAAGGTTTACATAAGCCGCTTACCGACCGGAGTGATTTTTGCAGTTCCTAGAACCCTTTTTTTCTCCTGTTCCGACTGGACCAATTTGGGGATTTTTTAAGTTCCTCTGACCGCAGTACCTGTAACTCTTTCAGCTCCTACTTCAGGGCAGGGACTTTTCAGCAATCACGGAACGCTTGTATCATGTGGACGCGCGACAGTGTTGTTGTCATTACTTAGAATTCCTTATTAGGGCGACAGAAACTACGCACTGTAGCTGTACATGGAATTGTCAATTGGATTTATTTTGGAGGAAAATGATGTCTAATGTCTAAGTTAATGTGTTAAAATTGTTAATAGATTAATAGATAGGGCTGGGTATCTTTCAAAAAATGTCGATACCAGTACCGATGCCAATATTGTGACTTCAATACCGGTTCCCTAAACTATACTTTTTTCGATACCAATTTTATAAAACAAAAAGAAATTACAACATTACGGCACAAATCTTTTTATTTATTTTTCAGCTCCTACTACGTGAGCCCCGTCTCTGTGTAACGTAGAGTTTTTTCCTGCGTGTCTCTATGACGTGTAACGCTAAAAGCCAATCAGAAGCATAATTCGATCTTGGTAGAAGCATGCTGCGTGCTTATTTGCTCACTGATGCTGATGAGATTTACTCCTTAGGTATTGGAATTGGATGACAAGGCATTTTTCGATACTTGATACTTTAGAGGCAATTCCGTCGGTGCCTAAAAAGTATTGAATTCGGTACCCAGCCCTATTAATCGATATTTAATAATTGTTAGCGGCAGCCCTAATTTCCATGAAATGTTTTTTTTAACATCCCTGTTCCCCAGAGGATGAACCTGTGTTATTTAATGGCCCCAATGACCTTTCCTGCATCGCCAACCTCAGGACAAACTGCACTCTGCTGTCTCAGCAAAATCTGGAGTCAGACTGATCCAGGCTGTTAGATGACACTTTTTTCCCTTTCTTTAAAGGTCCCATGGCATGAAAATTTCACTTTGAGTTTTTTTTTAACATTAATATGAGTTCCCCCAGCCTGCCTATGGTCCCCCAGTGGCTAGAAATGGTGATAGGTGTAAACCGAGCCCTGGGTATCCTGCTCTGCCTTTGAGAAAATGAAAGCCCAGATGGGCCGATCTGGAATCTTCTCCTTATGAGGTCATAAGGAGCAAGGTTACCTCCCCTTTCTCTGCTTTGCCCGCCCAGAGAATTTGGCCCACCCATGAGAGAGAGAGAGAGACATCATGGCTTTCAAACGAGCAAAGTGGCAGTTGGTCAAGGCCACACTCCCGCCCCCCCCCTTGCCCCCCACTCTCTTCCTCTATAGCTACATGACATCAAGCCCCGCCCACATCCAAGTCAGTCATTTTGTTTTTGCCTATGTCACTCCCCATACCCTTGAATGGACCAAGACGATAGCGAAGCTGATTTAGCCTCTTGTTTCACATTAGATGATAGAAACAGATGTAGGCTAAACACAAACGACATTTCATGCAACAACAGTGAAGTGTAACTGGGCCCGTGTACTTTTTCGTTCATTTGATTTCCGATTTTGAAACAAAAAGAGTTCGGAAATAACGTAAGACTGCTCCGGTGAAAGCTTGTTTTCATGAACTTCTGGGGCTAGCTGCTAACTACCTCGGAAGCTAACATCTAATGGCAGGCAGGTTGCTAATTAGCCAATGCTAAAAAGTATGGAAGTACTAGTTTCCCCTGCTTTCTATCAATATTCCTCAGTAATTGTCTCTTGGTGTAGTTTGCTAACGTAGACATGTAGACATGACATGTAAATGAACTGTTTGCGTGCTAGCTAAGTCAACGGTCAACACCTTTTATATTGTAACGTGAAAGGTCAGGCTGCGTTAGCTTTAGCTAAGCCACAGCAGCAACTTGCACTGCCCCGTTAAAATGCAACTTCAACCCTCGGATAAAACGGTAATCACATAGTGGTTTTACTGTATCTAGACATCTGTATATGTGTTCGACCTTTTGACAGAGGTGTCAAAAGTATTCACATTCATTACTCAAGTAGAAGTATAGATACTAGGGTTTGAAAAGACTTCTGTAGAAGTTGAAGTATCAACTCACTTTTTACTCAAGTAAAAGTGTAAAAGTACTGGTTTCAAAACTACTTAAAGTATAAAAGTAAAAGTAATGTAAGGGGGAAGAAATGCCAAAAAGGACAAAAGCTTAGCAAACCCCACCTCCACAAAAAAAACAGTTTTCTAAAGGCCATAATGACTATAAGGTTATATTAAAATCATACGTGCAAACGTGCATCTCTTCTGTGTTTTTCAGACAACGGCAGCTACAGTCTGGTGTTAGAATCCTTTCCAGTGAAATACAGACATACTTTTACACCGTTTAGCTGTCAGCATTTTAACCGTATTGACTCCAGCTGCTAGCTAACGGTAGGCTAACGTTACCTGCTGTCGAGTGTAGGGTTAACTAGCGTCCCATGCGGCGATGTTTCAGTTCCCTCTAACGTCCGTTTTCGGAGCATCAGAGAGAAGCGCAGTCATTTAAGCGGCACCTAAATAAGGCACTGAAATCTGCATTGCTATTCGGACCGGTAGATAACGGTCGTTAAGGCACCGGTGCCGTATTAGCACCGGGTCTGTGCAGGTGCGATGGATCGTGTACAAACCAATAGGGTGTTGGAATGGTATATGTTTATACTTCTCATCCAACCACAATCAAATTCACTCTCTCCAGATGGTGCAATTTATCTGGATAGGGTTTTTTTGTGTGTGTTTTTTTTGAACAATGACAAGCCGTAATGAAACAAGCCAAACTGAAATAGGAGTAACGAGGCTATTTTTAAAATGTAAGGAGTAGAAAGTACAGATAATTGCGTGAAAATGTAAGGAGTAGATGTAAAAAGTCTGCTGTAAAATAATTACTCCAGTAAAGTATAGATACCCAAAATTTCTACTTAAGTAAGGTAACAAAGTATTTATACTTCGTTACTTGACACCTCTGCCTTTTGAAACACTTAGATTAGGTGTGTTACTGTGCAGGTAAAATCCGAGGAGCATCTCGCATTATTGTGAATTCTACTGAACCAGACTGAGAGACCATTTAAAGGCTCAGGAACCCTTTGCGGGTGTTTTGGATTAATTAGTTGATTAGAGTGATTAGAAACTTTGAGTCTACAATATTGAACCTTTTCACAATATTCTAATTTTCTGAGGGTTTTCATAAACTGTAAGCCATAATCATCAAAATTATAACAAATACAGGCTTGAAATATCTCGCTTTGCATGTAATAAGTCTATATAATATATTAGTTTTACCTTTTATGTTGAATTACTGAAATAAATGAACTTTTGCATGATATTCAAATTTTTTCAAGTTTCACCGTATGCTTCTGGTTCACTTGTTAATAAAGCAAAATCGCACCTTTGTACATTTGGTTGTCATGGAGACTGAATTCTTGCTGTTAATATGAAAGTCCATTACGAAACCACACACCATTCTACTTTTGAGGGCTAAATTAAATGTAATATTGCTCGTTTTCCGTTTGAACACATTGTCATCAATATTAACAAGCTTTGAAATGACCCATTTTTCAAATTTGGATATTGTTTCAAAATCGGAAATCAAATGAACGAAAAAGTACACGGGACCAATTACAGTAACTATATGAAAACTTAACTGTTGCATGAAATGTCGTTTGTGTTTAGCCTACATCATCAGTTTCTATCTAATGTGAAACAAGAGGCAGCTTTGCTACCAGGCTGGCTTTTTTTTTCTTCAAAAAACTTTATTATTCAAGTACAGATACATAAACACATTGAATACATTAAATTCATACATACATACATACATACACGAAAAAGGGGCACATTAAATTTACATTAAAGAGGTGTTAATTGTAAATGTTCAGAGTCTGGATGGATTTTAAAGTTTCAAAATATAATTTCATATCATTTTTAAATTGGTGAATATTCGGTTTTCTTTCAGATCATTTATGGATATAACATTTTCAAATAAAATTAAAAGATTCAAAATGAAAACATGGCATTCATCCAAATAATTTCCTTCATAGTAAAAACTGCTACCAGGCTGTCTTGGTCTGTTTGAGCGTATGGGGAGTGACGTAAGCAAAGAAAAATGGCTGACTTGGATGTGGGCGGGGCTTGACATCAAGCCCCGCCTTCCCGCAGGCTGCAGAGAGATACACTTGACATCCTAAGGAAAGCTCATTGTGGGACTGGCTCTAGTGGCTGTAATTCTGCACCAAGGCTGAATTTCGGGAAAGAGACTTCAGATACAGTATTAGGGGACCACTAAGGTCTAAAGAGACTTCAGATACAGTATTAGGGGACCACTAAGGCCTATATTAAAGAGACTTCAGATACATTATTAGGGGACCACTAAGGTCTATATAAAAGAGACTTCAGATACAGTATTAGGGGACCACTAAGGTCTATATAAAAGAGACTTCAGATACAGTATTAGGGGACCACTAAGGCCTATATAAAAGAGACTTCAGATACAGTATTAGGGGACCACTAAGGTCTATATAAAAGAGACTTCAGATACATTATTAGGGGACCACTAAGGTCTATATAAAAGAGACTTCAGATACAGTATTAGGGGACCACTAAGGTCTATATAAAAGAGACTTCAGATACAGTATTAGGGGACCACTAAGGTCTATATAAAAGAGACTTCAGATACAGTATTAGGGGACCACTAAGGTCTATATAATAGCATCCAAAGAGCACCATGTCATGGGACCTTTAAAAAAAAAAAAGCCTAAAGATCTTAAACTCTGCAGTACAACTTATTTACACTGTAAATACACTGTACTGTGTCTCTGGTCTAGTTTGCTGCTCTGTTGACACGGCAACCCTGACCTGGCTAAACAGCTGGGGAAATAGACAGATGATGGATGGATGTGTGGGCTTGTGAAAGTAAATGTTTTTTTTAATTTGGTTTTGTTTACAGGCTCTGCACAGCGAAATATAACCAATAACCAAACAAACACACACACACACACACACACACACACACACACACACACACACACACACACACACACGTCATTAACCAATAACACACACTCTAACAACAAGCCCACAGACCATCAATCACTCACAAATACAGACACACACACACACACACACACACAAAAGTCGGCTAGTCTGCTGCATGGCTGAGTTTCAATCAGATGCCGAGAATCCCATCAGCATTCACAACAAGTCACACACACACACACACACACACACACACACACACACACTCACTCACTCACTCACTCACTCACTCACTCACTCACACACAGGGTTTCTGACAGAGGAGACTGGTTCTGACATCTGAAGCTGCGATCTGTAACTTGCCTCGCGTTTAAACGGCAGCACATAGTCATTAGTCTCTTTCACACAAGGATTCTGCAACAGAGCCCAATGAAGGTCTGCCATTATGCAGGCTTTGTTTACTCGCACAGAACCAAAGCAAAGTGTGTGATTTCACATAGCATGCCGGGAGCAACAGAGGCGCGACGTGTAACACAACAGCGTTGGTGTCTAGTGTGTGTGTGTGTGTGTGTGTGTGTGTGTGTGTGTGTGTGTGTGTGTGAGCCGATCAGCTCTGCTATTTAACCACGCGAACCCAACCGGACACATAAACTGCCAACTTTATGCATTATAGTAGCACAATTACTCAGGAAAGAGGACAAAGATGGCCGCAGCGCCTGTGCATGTATGTGTGTGTGTTTGAGAGAGGGAGAGAGCAAGAGGAAGAAAAGGTGGACCATTGCACGCAACGTTTCTGTAAATTATGACTCATTTTGGCCGCTCGGAATGCTGCTTTGTCACTATTTGACCTGCCTGTGGCTGTGTCGACTCGGGCATTTGTATTTATTTATTTGGAGCGTGTGAAATAACAGCAGTTGTTGAAAACATATCCAACAAAATTGAAAAAAAAGGAGAAAAAAGAGAAAGCGATAACATAATTCAATTCATTAGTGAATTTCCTTGATTTGCAATGCGCGAAAAGGAGTAGGAAAAAGTATAAACTCATTTAATCCTACCCCTAAGGGGAAGTGCACGTAGTCCCGCCATGCCGCTTCGGTTCGGCGGCGTTACATCTCTGTGAGTACCTCCCCTGTCTGTCCCCCCATATAGGGCTGCACATTATGTGGAAAATATATATATATAAAGTTGTTGAATATCGCGATAACAGTATTACTTGCGATAAATAAACAGATGTTAAAGTGTACTCAGTTCTGCATTTCTGCTGCTTTTAGTATTCTACTAAATACAACAATTGCTTGTTGAATTTAAAGCAAATAAAATGCATTTCCAACACTTTTATTTAAAGTGCTCATATTATGCTCACTTTCAGGTTCATAACAGTATTTAGAGGTTGTAGCAGAATAGGTTTATGTGGTTTAATTTTCAAAAAGCACTATATTTTTGTTGTACTGCACATTGCTGCAGCTCCTCTTTTCACCCTGTGTGTTGAGCTCTCTGTTTTAGCTACAGAGTGAGGCATCTCACTTCTGTCCCATCTTTGTTGGGAGTCGCACATGTGCATTACCTAGGTAAGGACTACTAGCCAGTCAGAAGCAGAGTATGAGGGCGTGCCATGCTAGCAGCTAGGCGAGCATTATAACCCGCCGATATATCGGTGGGGCTCTAATTAGTAGTTCTGTAGTTTTAGAGTAAAGTAATTCAGTAGTTCAGATTAGTACTTGTTGTAGTTGGTCAGCAGTGAAAATGTCACTGAACAGGCAGCTAACCTGAGGGTAAAAACGTAACGTCCTAAAGTGAGTTTATAAGCTGTTGAGTACCAGTAACTATGTCCACATACAGTACTTCTGCACTACAGCGTTGCACACATGAAAAACCAACCCCCCTATGTTTCAAATATCCAGGGACTCAATCTGTCTGAGCCAGAAGCTGCTGTGTGTGGTGGTTAAGGAAATGTGAGTGGTGTGTTGTTAGTTACTGTGATAATGATGTGCACCGCATCTCACCTGAAAGCAGGTTGTGTCACTATGACAACTGGCTTATGTTAGCTATCATCTTTCTCAACATATATGCACCTCATCTGCACATTTGAGAAGGGATATTTTACATTTCTTCCACTCAGACCTGTTGGACACTGTAATATGATATTTATTTTTTTTACTTTTCTTCTAAAGGAGTTAAAATTGCTCAACAAGGAAATGTCTACAAACTTTTGGAACCCCTGTATGCCCTGGGAAGATGCCAGTTTAAGTAATATAAGCTGCGTTAACTCCACCCCCGGCAAGCTGCTGAGGTAGGGCTATATAATATATCGATATTATATCAATATATGAGCCTAGATCTCGTCTTAGATTTTGGATATCGTAATCAGAATCAGAAAGGAGTTTATTGCCACAGTAGTAACCCTACGTGGAATTTGCCTTGGTGATTGGTGCATACATACAAACAAACATATTAAACATTAATAAGAATAAACAATAAATACAGAGACAAATATCTACAAAATTGCTGTTTAAGTAGTTTAAGCACTGTGTGCAATGGGCAGACATATAGTAGTGTTGTCTTTTCCTGGTTTTAAAGGCTACAATGGGATTTTCTGAACTTACCGGATGGTTCCAGTCCTTCTATTATTTGCCTTTACCCACTTAGTTTTCATATGCATGGTACTGATGATTATCTAAAATCTCATTGTGTAAATCTTTGTGAAAGCACCGATAGTCAACCCTACGATATCGCCGCAATATCGGCATCGATGTGTTCGGTCAAAAGCATTGTGATATTTGATTTTCTCCATATCGCCCGGCCCTGTGCGGAGGTTTGAACTATGAACCTAAACACATAGCCTAATGATACTTTGCAGATTGTTTTTCTTTCTGCTGCTTATTTTAGACATGACTTTATGATAACACAGTTCATCTACCTCACCTGTCTGTCTTCAAACCGTCTTCCCCTGTAACAGCTCTCTGGTGTTTTCGGCGGCCCGCGCCAAACCGTCAGCCATCAGCGCCTCCTCCAGACTTCTCCTGGCCTGGTACACTTTCAGCTCCTGCTCCCTGCACACACAGAGGTGGGAGAGGATGTCTTATTATGGGTCCTATTCATGCAACTTAAACATCCGATCTTCCTGAACACAACACGATTGAACAGAAAACTTAAATAACACAAACTACAACCATTAAACTCCAGAAGAAAATAACATAAACCCCAACAATGACTCCTTTCTTTAGTGTATGTAAAGTAAAGTTCTGAGGGTGGTGCTAGAGGAAAGGGAATGGTGTCATTTAAAGAGCCCCTATTATGCTTTTTTAAATTTTCATCGTCAAGCACTTCCCCATTAGCCTGGTGAGACCGTCCTGATCTCCAGTGAACTCCAGTTTTCCACTCGCAGATCAGTCTGGCATCTTGAGATAGAGAAAATTTGGAGCCGTTCGCCAAATGACCGACCAATCAGCGTTGGTTTTGTGGCGGGTTTAGGTGTGACGCAACATGAAGCGACTGTTCAGTCTAAACAACATGGCAGCTTCCACGGATGAGGTGAGCGTAGCTATCGCGCAAGTTTTATCCGAATTAGAAAGTATTCCTTCATTGAAAGAAGAGCAAAAAACGGTACTGGAGGCTTTTCTCGGAGGAAAAGATGTTTTTGCTCTTCACCCGACTCGTTTCGGCAAGAGTTTGGTCTGATTGGTTGATTTGGCGAGTCTATCATCAACATAGGTGGTGATTGACAGATGGTTTATCCAATCAGCTAACCAGTATTTTTGCCCCTTCCCAAAAGTTCTCCAACGGAAAGTTCCCCGATGGATATGCCGAGCAAATGCAAAGCGATCCATCTGGCGGAGTCAGGTTACTTCCCCATAGCCGAAGAATAAAATCTGTTTTATGTCTGTGGTACAATCTGAAAGAGACTCGTGCCAATGACACGGAAGCTGATTGGCTGCAATGTAAGTTGCATGTTGGTCTCATTTGTAGTCATAATACAGCGAAATTATATTTGGACTAGCGAAAGAAAGAATTACAACACCACGGAATAAAAAAAGAGAGCATTAGAAGTAGCGTTCTAGTAGTAGCGTTAAGACATGTTTTTTTCAACTCTTTTAATTTGAATTTCCCAATAAATGATATACAGCGGAGGCCATGGTGAACGAAGCATAAATAGGACAGTATGTCAATTCCCCTTAAGTCCCTTACCCACCCGCAAAGCAACCCAGATCAGGTCCAAACCAGACGACACAGACACATGCACACCAGTAAGGACATATGACATCCAAAAGATAAAAATAAAGTACATGAACAAATTAAAATACAGAAAGGGGAGGGAGGGGAGGGAGGGGCAGCTGACGTCGAGTGGAGCAGTCTAGAAGGAACTCAGTCCTCCTCCAAGTCAGGAGATAAACTGAGGGAATCAACGAGTTCTAGGAAAGGGTTCCATGTCTCTAGGAGTGTCGAGATAGAGACTTTAAGTGAAGATCTAAGCTTCTCAAGCTTCAAATTGTCGAGCACCTTTTTAATCCAACAGTCTTGTGTGTGTGTGTGTGGGGGGGGGGGAGCCTCCAGTTGAGCAAGATCAGTCTCTGGGCTAGCAGAGATGCTCCCGCCTCAGTGCAACAGGGAGGTCCTTTTTAAGAGTTTTTCAGACCCCGCAGAAACCGTGTTCAAAATAACATAAGTGTATTTTGCTTTGGAATAAACTGTCGGATGGACTGACCACCGGCCTACGGGCTCACCCTCTGTTTGACCAAAAATTTAAGAAAAAAGGAAAAAAGAAAGCGGATGTACACATTTTGAGTTGTTAAGAATGTCGGTAGGTTTTTAGACAGACACAGAGATGTCCGATCCCTTAATAAATAAACAGCCAGATATACAACGAGACGCAGTCATACAAAACAACATTTGCATCTGTATAATAACATAAAAAGGAAAAAATGTAAAGGATAAATAAATTAAAAATGAATAAAAAAAAAAAAAAAAAAAAAAACAGAAATTAATAAAAAAAAAAAAAAAAATATTTTTTTTTTTTTTTTTAAAAAAAAAAAAAAAAAAAAAAATAAAATAATTTTTTTTAAAAAAAAAAAGGGAGTTTTTTTTTTTTTTTTTTTTTTTTTATTAAAGAAAGAGGGTGAGAGGAATAATTTTATTTTTTTTTTTTTATAAAATTCTTTTTTATTTTAGAAAGATGAGAAAGGAAGAAGAGACAAAGAAATGGAAAAAAAGTAATTTTTTTTTATTTTATTGAAAATGAGAGAAGGATGGATGGAGAGATAGAAAGGGAGGAGGAGATGGAATGAACTGGAGGGAGAGAGGAGGATAAAACAGAAAAAGAAGACACCGGTAGGAAGAGGAGGATGGGGATGTAATGGAAAAAAAAAAGATTGAGACGGAAAAACAAAGGAAGGAGAAAGACAATAATGCATTTTTGGAAGGATGGAGCAATGGCAGAGGGGGTGGGGAAGAGGTGGATGGAAATATTGAAGGAAAGAGGGAAGAAATGAGTGAATGAAAGAAAAACATAAGGAGGGAGGAAAGGAAAGAATAGAAGCTAAGGAGAAAAGAAATGACTGAAGGGACGATGGACAGAGGGGGAGAAGGAAAGGACTGAATGATAAAGGGATGGGATAAGGAAGAAGGAAAGCAAGGAAATAATGGGAGAGAAGGACAGAATATAAAAGGAGTTAAGAAAATGCGAAAGAGTAAAAAGGTAAGGAAGGAAGGAAAAATCACTGGAGATGAAAAGGGGAGGCAAAAGGAGGGAGAAAGACAGAGTAAAGTAGGAGAGAAAAGAAAAGGAAGGACTGGAGAGGAGAGGGAGGATGTAGTAATGTATTCCAGTGATTCTGCTGTAATGGCTTTGGCCAGCTGTTCTTTGCTACTGCACACACACACACACACACACACACACACACACACACACACACACACATAGACAGACAGAGTTGGTGTGTGTCCCCACAGTGCCACCTCCTGTCAGGTTACAGTAACCGTTTATGTGGTTTACAGGGACTCTGATCTGAGGACTGATCTTCTTCATCGTAGCCTTCTTCTTTTATGAAATGTAAGCATTTATTTATTTCCCTTGAATATAGAATTGACAAAACAGGGTGTGAAATATACAGTGTTAGTAATAACCCTCCTGTAAGTCCCATGGCTGCCAATACAAATGAAATTGAAAGAAAAAAAACTTGACAATCCCACTCCTCCAGCTGACCAGGGAAACAAACTTCCCTTTTCCTCCATCAATCATTCACTAGTTTTTAGGTTTGACCTCCTCCCTTCAAGCAGCCATTGGTTTTAGTTAATTTTCATTAAAAGAAATCAAACTTGCAGTAGCAAGAAAGAGAGAGAGAGAGAGAGAGAGAGAGAGAGAGAGAGAGAGAGATAATTCATCACAGTCAATATTTTACTCTGAAAATCTGAAACCTCAGATGTTGAAGAGCCATAGTGAGAAAAGCAACATAATTCTTTTTCTTCTTTGAGAACAAATTGGGAATTAGAGCTTAACAAGAAGTTTAGTGAAAAAGAATGGCTAACTCTGTGTACGGAATGGACCTCACCTTTAACTATAAACATTAAAGTTAAGGAAACTAATTATAAATTCCTGTATAAATAGCTTAATAAGTTCGATCATATAAATTCTCCTATGTGTAGGAAATGTGGAACTGAATCAGGAACATTCATGCATTTATTTTGGTATTGGTAAAGCTGTTCCTTTTGGGAGAAGATTCATAAAGCAATTCAAGATATGTGTAACTGTACTTTTGAGTTATGCCCTATGTTATATTTGTTGAATTATGATGTGGAAAATAAGTTTCCCTATACAAGAAAATGTGTGTTTACAATGTTTTCCTATTTTGCCAAAAAATGTATACTTACTACATAGATTTCCCAGTCAGGACCCACATTGGATCAATGGCTGGAGCAGATAATAGACTTGTTGCCCATTGAACAAATTACAAGTAAACAGCATTCAAGACTGCACGATTTCTTATCCACATGGTCCTTAGTACTAAATTATATAAAGACTATAAAATGATGAATTCACACTGAATAATGGTTAATGGACAGACTGTGGTAGCGTAGGATTATTATTATTATTTCCTTTTTTGTCTTTATTGTTTGGTGTGGCTGTGTTTTGGAGTATGTCTTGTATGTTTAGTTTTTTTGTGTGTTAAATTGTGAATAAAAAAAAAAAAAGAAAAGCAACATTGACAGTTTAAAATGATTGAAAATACTGCAAACACTGCCATATCATCACCTTTTAAGTTAATACGGTGAACTTGTTAGCAAACAGTTGCTTATTTACAGTACACATCCAGCAGTTACAGAGAAACATTACCATTCATTTGAAGTCATATTTGTGTCCACCTGATAAATGTTAGTCCAATATTTCCTTTTCTTTTACCTCTGTTTTTGGTCTCCACCAACTCCTGTGGGAAATATCTGGCTCTGTAGCTGCTAAATGCTCCACTATGTTCACCAGCTAGCCACTAATTTTATCTGTCTGCTGTTTGGTGCTGAGCAGGTAGTGTATGTATAATTTTTAGAGCTTTTTTGCTAAAATAAAAAAAAAAAATGACATTGATGAAATGAGGCTATGTTCCGTCAACCGTGTTCCGTCAACCGTGCAACCTTTTGTTTTTCTGGGTCATAAAATTTGACACTTTTCGCTTTTCCTGTCATGTTTTCCAAAGTTCATGTTGCTGTTTTGCGCTTTCTAAAACTTTTTTTAGACGTTTTTGAAGCATTTTTAGACATTTTTCGCAATATTTTCAACATTCCTTTACCATGTTTTTTTGTTTTTCTTCAAATGCAAAAACATTGAATGAAACACTCAAATACAATGAAAATAGTGAACTGATCATTTATTTTACTTGTGAAGAGAGTTGTATAGAACCACCCACGTTATTATTTTGACAATTTGGTTGAAAGAAACCCAAATTTCTGATATAGAAACAAATTTGAGGACAACAGGAGGGTTAATAGCACTGAGGGGAACTACAGATGTAAATTATAGAGTGTGGTCTAGACCTACTCTATCTGTAAAGTGTCTCGAGATAACTTATGTTATGATTTGATACTATAAATAAAATTGAATTGAATTGAATACAGAGCCAGGTAATAATAATTACGGAGTATCTATTTGCACCCCCGGTACGAATAGCCTCGGCCACACAGCTGAGCTATTTACACCCTGTGACGTAACAACAAAAAAACGTTGCTCGCGTGCACCAAAATCATGGCGGACGTTCATCTTCCATGACCGCAGAAACTGGCATATTAGGAAAGTTTTGTCTCTAAAGTTTATAACAATTGAATTTCTAGCCGAAAATGGATACTACAGTTGCGCTTTCTGTCTTCAGTGAAAGCATACAACCGTTAGTTTGTTAGTTAGTACCTATTTTTTTGTATACAGTATGGTTACCTAGCAACCGAGGCTTGAAGAAACCAAGTGGTAAACAGTTGTTCACCTTCCTGAAAGAACTGCTAGGTGAGTGGTTAGTGCGCTTACCTTTGGTATGGGAGGTTGGAGTTCGATTCCCCTGTGTGGTGATCTTATTTTTTTAAATTTGGATTGGATAATTTGCATGCAATTGCACAAGTCAAGTCAGTTTTTTGCAGGGTGGTAGGGGAAGACTCATGAATATGCCTGCTCTGGTTGGGTTGGTTAGGTTTAGGCAAGAGGAGTGGGATGGTTATGGTTAGGGTAAGAATGTCAGGGCGATAATATCCCAAAAAGGTGTAATACATGAGTAGTATGGATAACTGTGTGTAAATATATGCGAAGGTACTGTAAATGCACAGGGGTGCAAATAGCATACACTGCTAATTGTACCAGGGGTGCAAATAGCCTCACCCTATTAATTATCAGTAGGAGAATTAATATGAGCGATGACTTTCGTATACATTAACAAACAATGACTAAAATTAAAATAAAAAATGGCATTTTAAATGTCTAACATGTTTCTCTGCTATTAAACAGTTTGTGCACACAACACTGCTCGGCACACACACCTCATCACTTTTTAACTGAACAATGATGGAGAGTATTCCTTTAGGTGGACACCCTAAAGGCCCAAACGCACTGAAAGCGATAATTGACGCGCCTCATTTGACGTGCCTCAATTGATGCTTCTATGGCGCACCGCAGGCATCAGATTTGAAGCGCCGACACCACAGAACCAGCAGTCATTTAGAAAAGGTCGCTATTTAGGCAAATGTTTTGTATGTTACAGATACCCCTATCAGTGGGGGCAGCAGACTTTCTTCCTTGACGGACCTGGTTGTAACACCTCTGTCAACCCTACAGTCCCTTTTCATCACCAAACGGATGATTGCTTTTTCTTTTTTTGCAGGGACAGGGCAGGTCACTAAAACATTATAAATATGTAGTTATAGTGCTTGCTCTCCATCCCCCAGCCGCATAAATCACTCATTATTTCGATTTATGTTTTTAAACGCCATCACAATTATTATCTTAATCTTATCTGGTTCTCCATCCTCCAACCGCATTAATCGCTCATTATTTCAACTTATTTATAAACGCCACCACAATTATCACTGGGCTTTAAAGTAACTTTCACACTCTCAGCTGCCGTGACATTTTGCAATGGTGTCTGCCGAAGGAATTATTAGCGTGATTCACACGATCATTAACATCCTCTGCTCTCGTGTTTCACACACCGACCTCAGTCAGTTAGTGAGACAGCAGAGAGACAGAGAGATGGACGTGCACAACAGTTTGGGCCCGTAACGCGCCTGTATATACATTAATTAATATGAATTTTATTCCGGATCCGATCATTACATAGCGTATTACAGTAACTCTCTCCAGTCCAGGGACTACAGGTGGAAATTAACAATTGTTGCTATAACCTGGCCCAAGACATATTCTCTTGTTTAACAAATTTAATGTTTATTTGTGCATTGTGCCTGTTTCAAATAAATCAATTTCCATTCCATTTCCAAACATGCAGTGCGGCTGTAGAAAAAAAAACAGCATTGGTCGCGCTGGGTCCTCATTTTGACACTCCAAAATCGAAACAAGGTCGTAGTAGACGAAACGCATTTGGTGCGTGTTCGGCCATTTAAAACAATGGGTGTACTTCAAAACGCACGCCTCAGACGCTTTCAGTGTGTTTGGGACTTGAAAGTCAATTTGGAGACTCCAAAAATTTGCCTGACTCTGCCCTCCTACGTAGTTCCGCTCAATTTTCATTTTCCTTCAGTACGCCGTCTGGGTTTGCAGTGTATTCTTGGGTTTCTACTAGAGGCAGCAGGATAGCCCGCTGACTTTCATATGGGAGACTAGGGAGTGGCAACATCCAGTTTATGAGGGAGACTGGGGTTCGAATCCCGGTCATGGCGCGACCTGTGTTCGAATCCCGATCAGGGATCATCCAGTGACTGTCTACCTCAACTATGAGCAATAACTCTAGGGGCCATGTATATATTATTTGTTTGTTTATAGCTTTCACTTATCATCTTACGTAATGTAGGACGTCACATGGGTTGGTCTGACAATAATTATTGTCTATTTATGTACCTGTGCACCTGCATGGCGGAAGCTAGAGAGGGTGTGAGTTTGGGTTTTTGCATTTTCTGTTGACTGCCAGTTTCACTGCAATTTCACTGTATAAATCAAAACAATGCCTCACCCTAATGATGAGTCGTATTTGGGGTGATCCAAACATCTTCATACATGATGCGAATCTGGCAGTGCTGCTGGTGAAGGAGAGACGCAGGCTGATGCATGCCAGCGGTAGGCTTGTTAGTAGCTAGTATACGTCCTTGACTGCGGGATGAGTCATCAACATTTTTTTTATTGTTTTCCAGGAAATGACAAAGTTGAAAATGATTTGGAATAAAAAACTTGTTTGTCACTGTTGGGCCTGATACTGGCATATAAGTGATGATCAGCGCAATATATACTGTATGGCATGAAAAAAAACCCTGTAAACATCTATTTTTAGTTGACGGGAACTTTACGCTGATAGAATCATGGGGCTGTGTGCTTTCAGCCGATGTAAAGTCAGTCACGGTTGTGTTAGAGAGTAAAACATTGTATTTTTTTTCTTAAATGAACATAAAATTGACAAAACCATCAACAGGCATACCCCTTGGGACCTTAGCTAATGTTAGCAATTAATTGCAGTTTTAAAAAAAATATTGCGATTAGACAATTATGTAATAATTGTTACAGGCCTAACTGGATGTACAGTACCCGTCATGTGAGACAGTCTGCTCCCGGATTTCAAAACAGACCATAATGGCGGCTCGTTTTGGAATACGATCTCTCATTTTACTAAAATGGTTTACCGAAAATGTGTCTCTGAAAACATTGTAAGCGAGAAACAGACTATGCAGCTGCTGAATCTGTCTTCATTTCAGTTTGACGACGGTTAGTTTAAAAGATGTTCCATGAGCTTTTGAGAGGCTTCAAGCTGCCCGCTCCTCATTTGCATAAAGTAGCCTGGATTCGACTTTATGCAAATAAGGAGCGGGCGACCCGAAGCCCTGCTTCTCCAATGTCCCCGCGACGCAATCAGAATGCATTGCACAGCTGCTCCCATAGAAATGAATGGGACGCGTGGAAATGACGCTGACAGTGGACACGTGCTATTACAAAACAATATCCATCTAAAGTTTGCTAACATTAACCCTAACATTAGCTACCGTAAGCTAATGGCCATACCAGACCAAGTACAGCCTGGGCAGCAAACTCCCTGTGTTCTGAATTGAATTGAAAAATACTGGGTCAATAAATCTTTCAAAAGTTACATAGTCTCACCTTAACAGGATAAAAGTTTAAGAAAGTAGGAGCTCCAAAGACATCTGATGCAACATCATGGAATGTATCAGCATGAATACTTATGAATGAAGATTTCCCCAAATCACAACACACATTGCAAAGGATCAAGGTTGACAGTAAGAATGTCAAGTAGGAAACATACAGTTGCTGCTGAATAAATAACCCTTAAAAAAAACCCAGCTACATTCTTTCATGTACAAAGAAATACGTATAGAGGAAAAAAAAACTAAATCAGTAGTTTCTACCTTCTCTATCCATCTTCTATCTTTCTATATCCAAAGAGTGCCAAGGGGCAGCAGCTGGAACCCCATTAGCTAACTTATCATCAAATTGGCACTGTTACAAGAATGCCAAATTAGCTATTAGTAGCTCCAGATTGCAATGTACCCATCGATGCAGATAACTATTACTGTATTACTGAGATCCTAAAGAGAAAAGTTAAAACCATGATGATTCTCAGGCAAGTTCGGGAGTAGTGTCTTTTTTTCTAGTAATGCTAAGCAGATTTATGGATGGATCGTGACAGGCTTCAAAGTTATCATCAGAAAGTCATGCTGATCCGGTCATCCGTGAGGAACTCGCAGTAGAGCCGCTGCTCCTTTGCATCGAAAGCCAGTCGAGCCCTCTGGGCGCCTCCCTAGGGTGTTCCAGGCATCGGGGAAGACCCAGGACTAGGTGGAGGGGATTATATCTCCACCCTGGCCTGGGAACGCCTCGGGATCCCCCAGTCAGAGCTGGTTAATGTGGCTCAGGAAAGGGACGTTCGGGGTCCCCTGCTGGAACTGCTGCCCCCGCGACCCGACCCCAGATAATCGGACGAAGATGGATGGATGGAGTCATGCTGCATCTATGATATCATGTTCAGATGATGATATGTGTAATGTGTATGTTCAGATTTGACTGAGTTATGACACTAGGAAAGAGTACAAATTCAAACTCAAGTTGAGGCAATTGGACACTACTTAATGGTTTCACATTTTTTTCTGTTTATACAGTACTGCTGACGCCGACTACATCATATCTCTTTCCAGCAAAACTGAGCGAAAGCAGAAAATGCAGAAAACCCATGTCATGTTCTCCTTCACAAATGAAATAAATGTCAGACTGACTGACTGACATGTGATGTGCATTCTTCTTAGAAAACAATTTTTGAAATGTCTCATGATATATTGTCTCTAAAAGTGTATTATTCAACTTTTGTCTTTGGGAAAGAAGGAAAAGCAAATCGCAATACTCAATATTATCAAATTGCAATAAGAATCACAATAAATGAAAATCGCAATACAAATCGAATCGGCACCCATGTGTGGTGAAAGAATCAAATCGGGACCAAAGCATATCGTACCAGCTCTAGTGAATTGAGTGTTGAAGTTACAACAAACAGTTGTACAAATGTAACAGTGGATAGCTATCGTGTCAAGACTAGGGCTATTGGAATGAATACCAAAAGTCAAATATAATTCGAATTGTAAAAAAAATCAATACTATTCTAATGCTGAAATTACTATTCGAATGTGACTGTTTTTTATGAATATGTTGGCTAACGTGGCTAATCTCCCTCTTCTCACCTTGGCCTACCCGCATGTGTCACTCATGTCACGTCTTATGAACAATAACTTAGAGGGAGTGAGAAACACAAGGCATTGTGAGGTCTAAGCTAACGTTACGTACTGTACGTTAGAACAACATTACGGATCTAACGTTATGTACAGAGTAAAGTTAGTACAGGGGGAAGTGACAGGCTGCGGCTGGAAATCGTAAGGACGGGAAATCATTTTAACATGACTTTAAAATCAACATCCACCGAGCCAAAGTGCTTATGTTAACAATAGTTAGCTATTATAGTAACGTTAGCTTAGCTGGGAGCTTCATGGAGACAGCTAAAGTTTATGTTAGCTGCCCTACAGCTGTCAGAGTTAGCTTTGACTTCATATATTACCTTCTAACAGCTGTATTCTCAGTAACAAGACAATCTGCAAGAAACAGGTTGCTTATAAATCACTAAAATAGTAGAGGCAGCATTATTTGGCTTGGTTATTAATGTCATTAGCATTGTTTGTTACTTACCTAGTTTATGACAAATCGTTTCAGCTGTGCTTTTTAACATGATGTCATCGTGCTAACGGAGCACCGTGTAGCCTTTACAACAGAGTCGCTTCACTACACTTGTTAGATAATGTTTCATTATAGAGTTCTCTGTTGATTTGTGTTTGTCGCTGTGTGCTCGTGGTGGAAAATGAGTGTAAACAAAGTTGCGTGCAGGACTCCTCAAGGCCAGGCTAATGTTGGAAGTCCCTCTAGTGGACAGAATGTGTAACAACCACCACATGCTTATAGTGGCATTGACAATGCATAAGCCGGAGTAGTGTAGCACATATTATTTAACAGGCTGCAATTGAGCATTAAATATTCAAATATTATTTGAATATTTTAAAAAATATCAAATGGAATTCAAATGGTATTATAGAGGAAGATTGACAGCTCTAATCGAGACTATCTCCCCACAGAGTTACATATCCATATGTATGGGTAACTGACCCACTACGGCAGTTGACGTGGATATCTCTTTAAAGGTGCCCTACCACACAAAACCGTTTTTACTTGCATTTTTTGAAATCTGTTAGGTCCATATGTGTTTGTGTTATGTTGTGAATGTGAAAATGAACTGCTATCTCCTCTGTCAGCTCTAGCCACTGAAAAGAAATAAGCGGCCCAGGTGTGCACGGGTTTACTGTTTACATTTATTGGAATGGCATCCGAGCGGCCTTGCCCTGGAGAGATAGTCTCTTCACTCAGAGAACCAAGGTTACCTTGTAACCAAACAAAATAATGACTAGTATGGGACAAAAGAAAACATGAAGACCGTGTGTCTCACCGGATGTGTTCGTCAGTGACGGCGAAGGCCTTGCAGAGAGGCTGGGACGTATTCAGCCAGATGGCCGGGTTCTTCTCGGCAGCCACGGACGTCTGTCCCGTTATCGGAGCAGAGCTCATGTGCAGAGCGCTGGCGATGGCCGACAGAAGAGTGTCATCGCTGGAGTCTGGACCGACACCTGCAGGGAGAGAGAGAGAGGTCAGAGGTCAGAGAGTCCGGACTGGAGCAGGGGGTGTGTGTTCATCTTCATGATGGCGACTTACTCTGCAGGCCTTTGGGCAGGTCCATGGTCCGCAGCACTTCCTCTGTGATGTCTGATGACCGCAGACCTTTCAACCTCCTCTCCCAAAACAGCTGCAGGCAGACAGACGGCAGAAACAGTTGAATATCTACTGTGGACTGTAGTCTTAGGCGGAATTTATTAACCCATATTCAATGTATTTGTAGCTTTTTTCATAGTTTTTTTGGTAACACTTTACTTGAAGGTATGGACGTAATCATGACATGATACTGTCATTACTATGACATGACACTGAATGTGTCATAAATGTTATAAACAAGTCATAAACATTTATGACTTCTGTCATTAAGTCTTTCGGTTTTTGTCATGACAAGTTGACATTGTTTGGGTTGTCTTGATTATGACAACAGAATGAAGATGACACAGAAGTTGTCTTTGTCATGACAAGTTGACATTAAATAGTTTGGGATGTCTTTGTAATGACAACTTGACATTAACCAGGATGACATTACCAGAAGATGTCTTTGTCATGACAATTTGACATAATGTCATCCTGTTTACTGTCAAGTTGTCATTACAAAGACATCCAAAACTAATTTAATGTCAACTTGTTATGACCAAGACAACTTCTGGTAATGTCACTTTGATTAATGTCAAGTTGTCATAATCAAGACAACCCAAACAATGTCAACTTGTCATGACAAAAACCGAATGACACTTAATGACGGAAGTCACAAACGTTTATGACTTGTTTATAACGTTTATGACACGTTCATGACAGTGTCATGTCATAGTTATGACAGTGTCATGTCACGATTATGTCGATACTTTCAAGTAAAGTGTTACCGTTTTTTTTACCCGATACCTGAACTTGCGTATCGGCCGATACCAAGTACTGATCCGATACCAGTGTGTCATATATTTGATTATGTTTTAACAGCTGTATACTACTAACCCTGTATGGATGTGGTAGGATTGCTATGGGTTAAACATTTTGTGAAACATGAACAAACACAAACAACGAACGCCATCAAACTTTATTTTATTATCTAGTTTGTCTAGTCATAACAGGAAAAGACCATGAATAAACTACTTTAAAGTAGATTTCCTTCGGGGCTAAATTATGTGGTATCGGATCGGTGCATAAACTCCGGTACTTGCCGATACCAATACCAGCATCTTAGGCAGTATTGGAGGTTTTTTCTGATACTGGTATCGGTGTCAGACATCTCTAGACTGTAGGATCTTTGTAGTTTCAGTTTAGTTTCCTTTATATCAGCCTCATTGACTACGTTTACATGCTCATATTATTCCGATGTTACCTTATTCCAAAAAAAGACAGTATCCCGACTAAGCTGTTTACATGGCTAATGAAAATGAATATTCTACTAATATTCCCGCTTACTAGCCTAGAAATCTAGACGCACCCTAGCGGCAGCAAATGCAATTTGCAGCCAGGGTCGTCAAGCAACTCTCCGTTGGCTTGCGAACTGGAAAGCCAAACTCTAGCCGGGCCAATCACTTTGTGTATAGAGTCAGTGGGCGGGCTTAACATAACGATGGCAGAGTTGTGACGGCTCCGCGTGAATTCCCTGCTACTTAAAAACAAAGAAGATGGCTGCTGCTGCTGGCGAACAGCGGTCTTTGGAATCGGCTTTGGCCGCGACTCTGGAAGACTTGGAGTTCAGCTTTTCTTTGAGAAAAGAACAAAGAACGCCAATGAAGTCATTCTTAAAAAAGGAAGATGTGTTCGGAATTTTGCCGACCGGATACGGGAAAAGTTTAATCTATCAACTAGCGTTGCTCTGGTTTTCCCAAAGTTTTCCACCGGTTGAGATCTCGTTTTGACCGTGTGAACACAGCGTCCCTTCTTTCATTCCTTCAACTACCTTGCTGGAAAATGCAAAATTTGGAATTGTTACAGCTCTAGGCATGCGTTTCTACCGCAGCCCTGCAAACTGTTGGCTGGTTGGTTTGTGTTCAGCAACCATAGCAACGCACTGAGCTGACCATAAGCCGTATACAGGCAGGAGGCCGTAAACCGTCACAAACTGCAGTAAAATCCCAAATTGAGATGCGCTGTGTACATTTCCAAAGAATGCTTCTAAAACCAGAATAATACCGTAATATCCCACATGTTTTTATCTGAAAATGCTATATTAAGAAACAAGCCTTATTCAGAATATCCAAACAGAATATGCTGTTTATATGACCCCTATCAAATTCGGAATACTGTCATATTTGCAATAATAGTGGACTATTAGTGTGCATGTAAACATACTCAATGTTTTCTGATGGGCTCCTGGCGCGAGCTGGAGTCTGCTGCTGTGTTATGATACTGTTAATGCCAAACACCTCCTGTTGCCGCTTCACATTAAAGTGCCCATATTATGAAAAAAATCACTTTTGGGGGGATTTGGGGTGTTATTTTGTGTCTCTGGTGCTTCCACACGTATACAAACTTGGAAAAAAAAAACATCCATGCTGTTTTGAGTGAGATACGGTTTCTGAATGTGTCCTGCCTTCAGTCTCCGGGGTGAGCTGGTCAAAATCTGCACGGCTTTCGACGTCATCGGCCGAAACATTTGGTGTGTGCTAACCACTTTAGCTAATACCACATCAGCTAGCTGTTTCTCCAACAGTCTGTACAAGGCAGGATTAGCCGGGAGACTTCTTCTAAAAAAGGGGCTCTTCAACAAGTGCAGCACGGACGTGGATTGCCTGCGACCAGGACATGGAAGTAGTTCTTTCGTGTTTGTAGCAGTGTTTTTCTTTCTGTAGCAGGAATGGCTACAAAATCAACACAGGGTGAAAAGAGGAGCTGCAGCAATGTGCAGTATGACAAAAAATATGGTGTTTTTTGAAAATTAAACCATGTAAATCTATTCTGCTACAACCTCAAAATACAATTATGAACCTGAAAATGAGTATAATATGAACACTTTAAGAGATTTCCAATGGCAACCACTGGAAGGCTTTTACTCTGCAGTAATGAACAGCGGAATAAAAGACAACCACAACACCTTTACTGCTGATCCTGCCCTACACAACCCAAATCACACAAGGATCCCAACAATACACAATATACTTGCAGGAAATCTAACCTGAGAACTATAACTCATAGCTTACTCACATGTTAACTTTATTTTTGGGGATTTTGCTTCTTTCATTACTCCCTCGATCTGTTTCTTCCTCCTTCACAACATCCAACTTCCTCCTCCCATCTTCTTGCTTCTCATTTTTCTCTCTCCTCTTATTCTACATTTTCATTCCTCTTCCTCTCCCATTTTGTCCTTGTCTGCTTGTCATTACACCATATTTAAATCCCTCTGTGTGTGTGTATGTGTGTGTCTCATGTTGCTTTTCCCGTGACACCTTAGCACCCTCTAGTGGTCGCAGTCACCATGACAACCTGGTTTCTTACAGTGTCTCTTGTGTCACAGGCAGCCTGACCTCGCCCTCAGACATTACCATGGTGACACAAGAACGAGTATGTGTGTGTATGTGTGTGTGTGTGTGTGTGTGTGTGTGTGTGCTGTGCGCGTGCCCTGTGTGTGCGTGCGTGTGTGTGCTGTGTGTCTGTGCGCTGTGTGCGTATGTGTGTGCTGTGTGTGCTATGTGCGTGCCGTGTGTGTTGTGTGTGTGTGCTGTGTGTGTGTGCTGTGTGTGCTATGTGCGTGCCGTGTGTGTTGTGTGTGTGTGCTGTGTGCGTGCCGTGTGGGTGTGTGTGTGTTGTATGTGTGCCTGCTGTTTGTGTGTGTGTGTGTGTGTGCTATGTGCATGCCGCTTGTATATGTGTGTCTGTGTGTGAGCTGTGTGCGTGCCGTGTGTGTGTGTGTGTGTGTGTGTGCGTGCTGTGTGCGTGCCCTTTGTGTGTGTGTGTGTGTGCTGTGTGCGTGCATGTGTGTGTGTGCTATGTGCATGCCGTGTGTGTGTGTGTTGTTTTGTTGGTATTGCGTATGCGTGCGTGTGTGTGTGAGTGCCGTGTGTGCGTGCCGTGTGTGTGTGTGTGCGTGTGTGTGTGTGGTGTGCATGCCGTGTGTGTGTGTGTGTGTGTGTGCGTGCCGTGTGTGTGTGTGTGTGCATGCCATGTGTGTGTGTGTACAGTACAGGCCAAAAGTTTGGACACGCCTTCTCATTCAATGCGTTTCCTTTTTATTTTCATGACTATTTACATTGTAGATTCTCACTGAAGGCATCAAAACTATGAATTAACACATATGGAATTATGTACTTAACAAAAAAGTGTGAAATAACTGAAAACATGTCTTATATTTTAGATTCTTCAAAGTAGCCACCCTTTGCTTTTTTATTAATAAGGGAAATAATTCCACTAATTAACCCTGACAAAGCACACCTGTGAAGGTAAAACCATTTCAGGTGACTACCTCATGAAGCTCATTGAGAGAACACCAAGGGTTTGCAGAGTTATCAAAAAAAAGCAAAGGGTGGCTACTTTGAAGAATCTAAAATATAAGACATGTTTTCAGTTATTTCACACTTTTTTGTTAAGTACATAATTCCATATGTGTTCATTCCAGTGTTGTAATGTAACGGAGTACAAATACTTCGTTACTGTACTTAAGTAGAAATTTCACGTATCTGTACTTTACTTCGCTATTTAAATTTATGTCAACTTTACTCCACTACATTTCCTAGATAAAATGTATACTTTTACTCCGTTATATTTCCACTAAGCGTCTTCGTTACTCGTTACTAAAAAATAAAATTAGAAGAAATGTGTGCGACTGCAATAAGGGAGGTTTGGCGAATCACTGCTCCTAGATTGCGTTCACGCGGCTCCATACGCCAGCGGCATCTATTTCAGCGCTTGTTTGTTGCTAAAGGAGGAGGAGGACGCACAACTGAAACCGCCATGGAAGCATGAGCACCTACTGGAGCACCTACTGGAGGACCTCCCATTATTGTAGACGACCAGGCTCGACATAAGCAATGGCCCGATGGCCCGGGGCCAGTAAAAACGTATGTCGGGCTGGTTGCAGCCACAGTCACTGGTGTGTGCCTTACTTCACGCAGCACATGTAGCCTACTGACTGGAAACGTTACCGAGGATTATTTACGCCCGATGGCGCAGATGAACGCTACACTCGTTACTGTAAGTAGGTAGCCTACAATAAAACCTCCATGATTAAAGAGTCAATACTTATCAATAACCCGCGTACCTGTTCTACAGGCAGAAACACGCTTAGAAACCATATCTCAGTCTGATCTGTCGCGCTGTCCACTCTCGTCCCCGCTTGTGCAAACACAGCTCTACTCTGCAAACAGCGACTTTACAAACGAGCTAAAATGAAGATGTAGTTTGTAGTCTAACTGTTTGTCTTAATTTGCAACCAATCTTGAACTTTGGACAAACTCTTGTAAACGTAGCTGCTGTCTAAAGCGAGCCACCTCTCCGCTGTAGCGGTAAACCTATGGATGTATTTTAAGACCAAAACAAATACCGTGGCTAATTAATATGCCGCGTGAACGGCGCGTTCTTCATTCTTGACGATGTTGCCGGTTGTATTATTTAGCAACAGAATTTCTTATTTCAAATTAGGCATTACAGGACTAATTGAGATCATTTTTTTATAGGGCTGGAGTTGGTAAATAAATTGCGAATAATTGTAGCATTGGTATGGAGGCGTGGCTGGATGGCGTGGAACATTTTTCCAGTCGCCTTTTTTTTTTTTTTTTTTTTTTTTTTTTTTTTTCTATCACTTTTTTTCACCTATGATATTTCTTTCAGGGCCAGTAAAAATGTAGAAGGGGCCAGCAAAACTCTGATCTACTGGCCCCGGGGGCCAGTGGGGATTTTTATGTTGAGCCCTGCGACCACCCCGACGATAGTGGTGAACTTGCTGAACAGGGTAGTGGTGAAGATAACGTCCAACCCGGTCTCACGGCAGTTCGTGTAAATGTCCACGTTATTCTTAATCTATTGATACGTGTTCACGGAGACGTTTTTCTCGTTTTTTACGTGTAACTGTCACGTTATTTTCTTGGGGAAGAGGTCGCTCCATAAGCCGGGGGCCGGCCGGCCGCTTCGGGACCCGCTGGATGAGGTGGCGGAGGCGGCGAAGGGCCCTCCATAAGCCGGGGAGGCGCCGAGCGAGCTGACCTGCGAGGCGGCCTCGCGAGAAGCGACCCGCGGGGGACGCCCACAATATCGGGATGGCGGAGGTTGGGTTTAGGAAAAACTTACGGGGAAGAGGCCTTAAGCGGGGAAAGAGCTCAAACGCCGGAGATGTGCCACAGTAACATGCGCGGGACAAAGCGCACCACGTGGGGCGCCATCCCCTGGAAACAAAGGGCTGCAGCGGGGCCGATCCCTTCGCCGGGTGAAAGTCCTGTGTTGTTTGACCCATCCACCACCCCGACCAACCTCCCTACGTGGATTTTCGGCTTTTTATATCACTCCCTACCATTTCGTTCTGTGGCCACAAAATATGCTTCCCATTGAAATACAGTACTTTACATTTTCGTGTTGTCCACCACGTAAAAACCGACAAAAACGTCTCCGTGAACACGTATCAATAGATTCAAATAAAGTCACATTTACACAAACTTCCATGAGACCGGGCTGTAACGTCATACACCCGTGTTGCAAGAAATGTTTCTGTACGTTGATGTCACCTCTAAAAATCTGCTGTTTGTTCTTTGAACTTAAGAGAATTATGCCTGAAAAGTCCTAGAAAAGAATGTGATTTTGATTTGATGAGTGAGATTAAGAAGATATGGGCACCCTGAATATGCTTTATGCTTTACTATAAGAAGTATAAAAATAAAAGTTCTAACCGCTTGCTTTAAAAAAAAACTTTACTTTTTACTTCAAATACTTAAGTAAATTAAATATCAGAAAATTACTTTTGATACTTAAGTACAATATATATCAGATACTTTAAGACTTTTACTTAAGTAATATTCTAAAAGGTAACTTTCACTTCTACCAAAGTCTTTTTCTAGTACGATACTTGTACTTTTACTCAAGTATTGCTTTCTAGTACTTTATACAACACTGGTTCATTCATAGTTTTGATGCCTTCAGTGAGAATCTACAATGTAAATAGTCATGAAAATAAAGAAACACATTGAATGATAAGGTGTGTCCAAACTTTTGGCCTGTACTGTCTGTGTGCATACCGTGTGTGTGTCCATCTGTTTCTTCCTCCTTCACAACATCCAACTTCCTCCTCCTCCCATCTTCTCGCTTCTCATTTTTCTCTCTCCTCTTATTCTACATTTTCATTCCTCTTCCTCTCCCATTTTCTCCTCATCTGCATGTCATTACACCATCTTTAAATCCCTCTGTGTGTGTGTGTGTGTGTGTGTGTGTATGTGTGTGTGTGTGTGTGTGTGTCATGTTGCTTTTCCCATGACACCTTAGCACCCTCTAGTGGTCGCAAGAACGAGTAGGTGTGTGTGTGTGTGTGTGTGCGTGCTGTGTGTGTGTGCTGTGTGTGTGTTTGTATGCGTGTGTGTGTGTGTCTGCGTGTGTTCGTGCTGTGTGTGTGCTGTTTGTGTTGTTTGTGTGGTGCTGTGTGTGTGTGTGTGTGTGTTGTTATTGGCTGTGTTCTCGTGGTGTGTGCGTTTGTGTATGTGTATGTGTGTGTGTGTCTGCGTGTGTTCGTGCTGTGTGTGTGCTGTTTGTGTGTGTGTGCGTGCTGTGTGTGTGTGTGTGTGTATGTGCTGTGCGTGCCGTGTGTGTGTGTGTGCCGTTTGTGTATGTGTATGTGTGTGTGTGTCTGTGTGTGAGCTGTGTGCGTGCCGTGTGTGTGAGTGTGTGCGTGCTGTGTGCGTGCGTGTGTGCTGTGCGTGCCATGCGTGTTGTGTGTGTGCTGTGTGCGTGCATGTGTGTGTGTGTGCGTGCGTGTATGCTGTGCGTGCCTGTGTGTGTGTGTTGTGTGTGTGCTGTGTGCGTTCCGTGTGTGTGTGTGTGTGTGTGTCTGTGCTGTGTGTGTGTGTGCGTGCCATGTATGTTTGTGTGCTGTGTGTGTGTGCGTGCTGTGTGTGTGTGCATGCCGTGTGTGTGTCTGTGCGTGCCGTGTGTGTGTGTGTGTGTGTGTACGTCCCGTGTATGTGTGTGTGCTGTGTGTGTGTGTGTGTGTGTGCGCTGTTTGCGTGCCGTGTGTGTGTGCGCATTTCTTGTGTGTGTGTGCATGCCGTGTGTGTGTGCATGCCGTGTGTGTGTGCCGTGTATGTGTGCGTGCCGTGTGTGTGTGTGTGTGTGTGTGTGTGTGTGTGTGCTGTGTGTGTGCGTGCGTGCGGGTGTGTGTGTGTGTGTGTGTGTGTGTGTGCTGTGTGTCAGCCAGCCTCTCACCTGTCTGGGCTGCTCACTAGCTCTCTGCAGGTCTGTCTTCACCTTGTTGCCGGGGTGATTGGTAACTTTGGTAACGGGCTGTTTAAAGATGGACGCTGTCTGTCTGATAGGCAGGGCCGTGTTCAGGTCCGGTTTACCTCCCTGGATGAGACAGAGACACAGTCTATGTGTTGAGCACATATTTCCTTTCCTCTTTAGCTTCTTTCCTAATTCCTTTTTCCTACCGCCCCTCCCTCCCACCCTCCCATCCTTCCTTCCTGTTCTGGTTTACCATGCTGTATTTTGACCTGGTTGTAACATCTGTTCTGTGTTCACACCTGGCAGTAGTTGTCTAAATGCGGCTTTAGTAACCACTTGTGATCGGGTCCCACTTCCCCGCTCTGTATGCTAAAAAAGACATACATAGTGTTTGTTTGCATATAGGCTGGTTGTGTGTGAGTGTGTAAATGTAAGTTGTTACTCTCACATAAGGCTACGTTCTTAATTCGGCATTTTTGCTCAGATCCGATTTTTTTGTTTGGCTGTTCACATGACCTTTTAAAACGTGGCCTATATCAGATTCCAGTGTGAACTGTTTATTTTATTACATTTATATAGTGCTTTATCATAGACACTCAAAGTGCTTTTTTGGGGAGATGAGGGGTGGGGACTGCTCTCTAACACCACTG
Organism: Perca fluviatilis; assembly: GCF_010015445.1. Classification (NCBI taxonomy): domain Eukaryota; kingdom Metazoa; phylum Chordata; class Actinopteri; order Perciformes; family Percidae; genus Perca; species Perca fluviatilis. Next base: position 3,208,667 of record NC_053128.1, read on the forward strand.
ATGTGTAGCATCTGGGTGATCTGGTAGCACTGGGTGATGCACGGCAGCCATACAACGCCTTACGACGCCAGAACGCTCACCACACACCAGCTAGTTAAAGAGGGGAACATATTTTTGGTGGTGGGGGAAACTGGAGAACCCAGAGAAAATCCACACAGACACGGGGAGAACATGCAAACTCCACACAGAAAGGCCTGGATTCGAACCCAGCTTCCTTCTTGCTGTGAGGCCACAGCACTAACCACTGGGCCACCGTGCAGCCGTGCGGTTTGTGGTTTTGAACTGACCTGCATGCGCAAAAGAACAATACCAATGACATCAGACGCAGCACGCTGTTGCACTAAAGTTAGGGAGGTTATGGAGGAAGGAAGCATTTTCGCTTTTATTTCAAAATGTTTGTATAATGGCAGCCGTAACATTAATGAGCAGGTGCTGAGGAGGAGGAGAATGAAGAGAAAGAGAGCCAAATTGGCTATTTTGGCCTTTTGCGGGGTTATGGCTGCAAATTCATTACAAATTGAAGTATCTGCCCCGTACACTAATTAGGTCTAACACCTCCCTCTCCCTCCATTGACTTGCTCCATCACTGTTCTCCATTGTGTAGGCCTAGTCTAGTTTTTAATGTTACTGTCTGTGTCTAGGGCTAACTCCTGCCGGCGCATCATTGTGACAAATATCAATGTAGATTGACGTAAAAGTCGCATCACAGTCTGATTCAGGACCACATAGGGAAGTGGTCTAAATCTGATTTGAAAAAATCAGATCTGGGCAAGATTTGAGTGTTGACCTGGTCACTTGACCCCAAAAAAAAGATTTGGGCCACTTTTGCCTGCAGTCTGAACGTAGCCTAAATCATACATTAGAAATGTGTGATGACTAAAGTAAATGAAATGCCTACAATATTTGTCTGTGTGCCGATACCAGACTGCAAAAAAGTCTGTGTGTTGGGCTCTCTGAATCTCTGTGGTTTGAAGTTTAGTTTCTATATCTGCTTTTTATCATTTATTTTCTTCATTTTAGACATTTATTTACTATTGTATTCATATATTACACTACTTTTGTGAGCCCAATACTTTTGTAAATTAATTTCAAGGACCAAACAATTTAATGTAGGTTTGTTTTCACAAGAGATTTGAGGAAATTTCTAAAAGCAAACATGAACTTTTCTGCTTCAGGGCCAAACTATCTCTTTACATGTTGCTCTGGACCAATTTTGGGTGTCACTAGACAGAAAGCTGAGTTTGTTCTCAACGTTTTGATATGAAACACATGAGAATCAGGTTATATACTATAGGGGTGCACGATTCAGAAAATGTCACAATTCAAAAACGATTCCTATGCAGTAGACCTACAATTTAAAATAAGAATCGAATTTTGGAATTCTATGAATCGATTTTGAATCGGTAGAGCTTGAATCGCAATTCGAATATGAATCGATTTTTTTGCACACCCCTAATTTACAAATATCCTTAAAAGGTGAATTTAAAAAGACCTCAGAAGGTCAAAGAACAAAAATAACCTGGGGGGGGGTTTCATGTGAATTCTATTTTATTTATAAAGTCAAATCACAACAGAAGTTATCTCAGGACACTTTACAGATAGAGTAGGCCTAGACCACACTATGATTTACAAAGACCCAACAATTTTTTTTTGCACTTTTTTTCCTTCATGATCAATAAATGTATATCGCATTGCACTTTTATGCACTTTTTTTTGCACTTCTGGCTGGACGTAGACTGTATTTCTAAAGTGAATCTAATCTAAAAAAGAAAAAACTTATTTATATGACATTAAACCTCATTTTTGAGTTAAAGAAAAAAAACAAATATGATGAGGTATTTGGACTAATAGTTAAGCTCAGAGCATGTTGAGTGAATCCCAGACGGGCTCATGTCAACGTTTACTTTTTGGTTTTGAAACCATTATAAAAATGTTTTCAATTGCTATGAAAATTGTATAAAACACCCAAAATTTGTTGAAATGAATCATTAATTTGACCCGCAAAGAACGTTGTATGTACAACGTTCCTCCATGCATCGTTGTTATTTTTGGTTGAAAGAAACCCATACTTCTGATATTACAAAAAAACTCTGAAAACGGGTCAAATTTGACCTGTTTTCACAAGGAGTCAAACAAGGGTTAACAGACAGAAAGCTCAGGCAGCCCTCGTCTCTTGGTAGGTGGAAGAACTTATAGGAAATGAAAGCGTCCACCCCTTTACAGCCGCTGTTTCAGCACTCGGGCTTGCCGGCTTCTAAATAGTTACTCCGGCGCTGACACAGCGCTGTGGAGATACTGTAGGTCGGCCAATGCAAGACTGATGAATAAAATAACTATATGAGATTACCAGGCGGAATAAAGGTTTAAAAAAATCGGGCCCTCCAATACAACCGTGCTAGACAGAGCTCCACACAGCCCAGAGCAGGCAGCACAGGAACAAAAGACAGCGACACATCAGCTGGCAGGATGATGATGAGATCAGAAACACATGACACACTCTCAGTGGTTTCTGTGACATGAAAAATCCTTTGAATGAGTACGTAGCCTCGCTAACAGTTGAGTAGGCGGTTCTTAATGTGGTCCAGGACACATTCCCGTACGCCTAGACCGCCTCCAAATTTGGTTCCATTCACACCTGTATTTAGAGCTGTCCACTTGTGATCGTATATCATTTAGATCGGATTTTAATACCAATCTAAATGTAATGAGAATGTAACCTCTATAACCTCTGTATCCTGTGTGTGTGTGTGTGTGTGTGTGTGTGTGTGTGTGTGTGTGTGTGTGTGTGCCTGCGTGTGTGTGTGCGTGCGTGCGTGCGTGCGTGACAGTTGCGCTTAAAGGGTTAACTCGGTTAAGGTTTCACAGACAACAACAGGAAGTGTGTGTATCTGTACTCCCAAGTAATGATGTGTGAAGAGCTGCAGCAGAAAGTCATAACCGTGTCAATACACACACACACACACACACACACACACACACACACACACACACACTCACACTCACACTCACACTCACACTCACACATACATTATTTCTGCCCTGCTGAAGGATGTTGATGTTGGTTGCTTGTAAGGCTGCTCGATTATGGGAAAAAAATCATAATTCCGATTAATAATTCGTAACTGGTCATTTCGGAGCACCATAGGGCAGCCCAGGCACCGAAATGAGGAAGCGAAATCTTCGTTGCTCTTCGGTCCGGTAGATACTGGTCGTTTTGGTACCCAACCCTACTCCCCAGAGGATGATCCCTTCAGATGTTAATGACCACATGACCTTTCCTTCTAGCACCAGCATCACAACAAACTTTACATCTTTAGCTAATAGCTTTAGCTTAACTACCGGTAAGACTCTACTATATCTCTACTCTACTCATACTGTGGTTGTAATGAACACTGCAGCCTCTATTGGGACCAAAGACTTCCCATTGGTTTTCCAGGTTACATTAGGACTAGAGGTCGACCGATTAATCGGCCGATTTTTTGGCTTTTTTTACATAATCGTTATCGGCCAATATCAAGCCGATTAATAGGCAGGCGCATCTGCGGGCAGCCTGGTGTTGTTGTTGTTGTTGTGGAACACGTGTTCGACGCACGCTGCCCCTAGAGTCAGTTACCAGCAGAGTGAGCAGACCTCATCCAGTGCCTAAGGAAGGAGCTGTTCCTCGGAGAAAACGGTAAGGATTAAATTCTTATAAGTCGTATATATTTAATGAAAAACGTATGACATGTTACTGCCAACTTCGACAAAAAATATGAACAGGCGACATGACGTTCGGCTACTTTGGATATTGATAGCTGTCGTGTCACAATAATTAAGCTAGAATTTTGCAATCACAGACAGTGGATCTGAGACTTTTATTATTTGTTCTGTTTGTGTGTCTATATTTGAGAGGGTTGTCAACTCAATGCAGAGAAAGTAGTTGTAGTTAAAAGAGACCACCGCACCACAGGCTAGTGAAGGACTGGCTTTGCTTTGCTAGCGTCGTTGCTAGGGTTGGTATAGAGTAGACCCGGTGCTAATATGGCACCTGTGCCTTAACGACCCGTATCTACCGGACCGAATAGCAACGCGGATTTCTGTACCTCATTTCGGCGCCACTGATATGCCTGCGTTGCTCTCTGATGCTCCGAAAACGAATGTTAGAATACATTACACTCGTCAGCAGCTAACGTTAGCCTACCGTTAGCTAGCAGATGGATTAAACACGATTAAAATGCTGACAGCTAAACGGTGTAAAGTGTGATTTATTTCACTGTATAGGATCCAACAGCAGTATGTTAAGCAGTGTGCTGCTGCCGTTGTTTAGCTACTTGTCTGAAGAACAACACAGACGGTGCGTCGTGGTGCATTCAAAGTTGTTGTAAAATACCCTTTTGCCATGGTGGTTGTTTTTGTCGTTCAACAGCAATTTACAAGTGAAATACGTTATTGTTATAAGTTATAGTTATTACATTATTATTAAATAATTTTGACCATATGGCCTAAAGTTGTTTTCCCCCCTTAATTAGGTTTTGTCCATTTGGCTTTGTCTGTCAACAAACAAAACAAACCAAAAATATATGTTTCAGGACAGTTTTTGGGAAGATGATAGAAACTTTTTAGCCTTGTATCACTTACAATGCACTGAATTATTAGCTGATTTATAAAACAAATGTTAGATTTTATATCTATACCTATCTACAAAATGACTTGAAGAAGATACTATACAAAAATACTAACTTAACCTTGTATTTTCCCCCTTTTTTAGTCATTAAGTCTGATGGCTGAAAAGAAAACCACCCCCTTATGGCAGCGCTTCACCCAGCCAACACCAAAACAAAGAAATGCTCCTGTTTGCTACTGTGTGTCAGCACTACTATTGTTAAAATGGTCAATTTATTTTATTGTTCTCAGCTGTTTGATAAATGCTGCTAAGTGCACTAAACTTTATCTTTTAATTGAAAAGTTTATTTGACAAATTTAAATTTATTTTCTTTCTTTCTTCTTAGCCGTTTTGTTTATTTATACAATATATGTTTTTACATTATATGTAAAAAAGGGCCATGCCCTGAGCACGCATTCCCATTATGTATCCACTGTGTCTGATCACACGCTCTGCATGTGCACTCTGTGTGCCCACACTGATGACGGCCCCTGAACGCAGCAGCGAGTGAGAAGCACGGCGGAGCAGACATCAGCTGGACTTAAGTTTAGACTGCGGCGATCTTTGATGGACAGTTTCTTTTCCGTGTGTGCGTCCATGGAAATGTAAGTTTAATTGTTGTGTTAGGTAACACACCGTCAGTGTTTATTAGCCGTGAATGTATTTAGGTTTCTGTTAGCTTACAACGGGATTCAGAGCTAGCTGCTAGCTTGGAAAAGTCTGTTTAACTGTTCTACATTCTAATAGCTATTGTTTTCTATGCTGTGCACTGAATATTTCGGTTGTTTATTCAGTTTAAATGCTTGTTATAATTCCTTTGACTGTCATTTATATAGGTTACATGAATGCCTTGTGTTTGCTAATCTTTAATTGATAGCATATTGCAGTCCAGTTATTGTTAGCCGTTAACATTGCTATGTGCATGCTATTTGTAGCTGGCTATGTTTTAGCTTAGGTTTGCCTTTGCTATTTGGTCTGTAACTATTCATCTAAACAGTCTGTATTGCTGTGCTTTGTTGTTACAGAACCACACACGCACAGAAACACAAGCCTATTTGTTTATATAAATCAGCTAAACTGCAACCCTGGACTCTGCATCTCCTTTCTCCCCACACTCTCACCCGAACATTAGAATAGTGTCCTGACCCGACACCCTGAAGCGATTGCTGCCACACCTATTAACCCATATTTACACCTTCTATCATACAATTTGGTCCTTCGAGCCGGATACAGCAACTGCGTCAGTCCAAGATGTTCAGGCCAGATGGAAGAGACTCAGAAAGAGATGGGGACCGCCCACGCAGACACAGCTACCTGCCATCATACCTTCAGGACTATGAGGTCAGTTACCCTATCAGGCATCGCGGTCCAGTGGATGAGCAGGCTAGACAGGCTATCACTGCTGATGTTCTAGGATGTATCCGTAGTATGACAGAGGACAATGACAAACTGCGTAAAGATGTGCAACGCCTTACAGACATGATCTCCAGCTCTCCTGCACTATCTCCTTCAGATGTCATGTCACGGCCCAGACAACTTGAGGATCATGAGACATCATACACACCTGCACCCATTAGTAAACTGACGGCACATAGTGGTCATCAGGACCCACGTCAGAGTGAAAATGCTCTACAGGTGCAATTCAGTGATGAGTCTTCTTCCCCACAATACCGCCAACATGACCCGATTACAGAGCTTAGTGACAGTCTAAAGGGAGCAGGTCTGTCCAGTCATCAGCATGCAGTATCTTCTCCATTAGCTTCTGGTGAGTCAACCCCTTGCTACAAAGATGCCTTTCAGCGAACACCAGAAGCCAGATTGTCCCCCATGCCTCGAGGTTCGATGACAGTAGACTCACTGCCGCCGCCACAACACCAAGAAGACACATACTGCTCTCCAACTGGTGCTGTTCAGCGTCAGTCCGCTAACAGCTATCATCCTCATAGCGGCGTTACATCCAGTACACCTGATGTTAGGACTCGTTCCTTGCCTAATGATGCCTATAGTTGCCCTGATGACAGCTACAGCCCTCCCTATGATGCTAATACCATCGGGCGTGATGAAAAGTTCCGCCACTTCCTGATGATACTTATCGCTCGCTATAACAACAGCCACATTTACCCTGCTGAGTCATATCGACAACCTAGTCTGCAAGCCCATCGTAATGACCGCTACTATTGGGAAGGTGGCAGGAATCATACTGTCACGAGAGGCTATCCTGAGGATCGCTATCGTTCTGCTAATGGCTATGACACCTATTATGGCCTTGATGATCAGTACCAGCATTGGAATGAGCGTTTCCCAGATGATCGATATTATGACTACCTGCACCCAGCGGAGCGGCCTCAGGCTCGACCCCCCTTTGGCAGACACCCACATGTGGAGGCATATAGCGGACCTAAGCCGACAATCCCTGACCTCAAACACGAGGACCCACGTGAGTTTGCAAGATTGAAGCTCGCGTTGGACAACATCCTCCCACCTGATGCTTCCGAACGCTTTAAGTTCCAGATACTGACTGACCACCTGAAGTGTGAAGAAGCACAGCTAATTGCTGATTCATACAGTAATGGCCTGTTCCCATTCAGCGATACCATGAGGGCACTCACCGAAATGTACGGTCAACCTCAACAGCTGGCCTTGAAGCGAATCTCTAATTTGATGGATGGACCCAACATCAAGAGTGGTGACATTAAAGCCTTCAAGTCATTTGCCCTCCAAGTCCGTGCATTAGTGGGCATGTTGCACCAGTTGGGAGGCCAGGGCTGGACAGAGTTAAGATGTGGCTCACACGTATCTCGCCTCTTAGCTAAGTTGCCACACGACCTAAGAGCCAACTTCCAGAGATTTGTGAACCCCATCCGCATTCCAATCCCAACACTGCTTGACCTAGCTGATTGGCTTGAATATGAGGTTCGTGTACAGGTGGATGGAGGTCAGTACGGTAGCAATTCAGGTCAAGAGAAGCAAGTTCCACGCCGAGACAGGCGCACAGAGTACAAGTCCCAGAAGACCACTACTATTCTCCATGGTAGTCAGCAGAAGGATAGACAAGAGAAAGCTACAACTGTGTCTGTATTGGAGACGACACAGGATAAGCCAAAGAAGTACTGCCCCTTCTGTGACTCGGTGCAGCACTATCTTAACCAGTGCAGCAACTTTAAACTCTTGTCAAATGAGCAGAAGACAGAGTGGATAAAGGGGAACCAGAGGTGCTGGAGATGCGGCCGTGATCACCAAGCAGCAAAGTGTACACTCAAGGCCAAGTGCAAACAGTGCGAAAGAAAGCACCTTGAGGTTCTTCATGAGGTCAATAACAGCCAAAATGCTGCAGCGTCGGATAAACCCAAGGTTATTGGAGAAAGCACTTGCTTGGTGAGTTCTATCTCAGAGACCCTGTACCTAGATCGGCCGACATGCAGCAGCCAGGTATTACTCAAGTTGAGTCGTGTTTTACCTCCAGAGCGGCGACAAGGTACTTGAGACCTATGCCATATTGGATGATGGTTCAGAACGCACCATACTTTTGCATGAAGCTGCTGATCACTTAGGCTTGCACAGGGAACCTGAAGACCTGGCGCTCCGCACTGTCCGACAAGAGGTTCGTACCATCCATGGAGCCACAGTTTCATTCTCTGTGTCTTCCGCATCACAGCCTGGCTCTTCATTCCAGATCCACAGAGCTTTCACTGCAAAGGAACTTGGCCTTGCCCGCCATACGTACCCAGTCAAAGCTCTGCAGGAAAGGTACCGCCACCTTAAGGACCTGCCACTGCCAAGCATCAAGGAGGCACAGCCGTTGCTGCTCATTGGGTCAGATTACCCTCATCTCATCACTCCTGTGGAACCGGTACGCCTCGGCCCTCCTGGTGGACCTGCAGCTGTGCACACCAGACTTGGGTGGGTTCTACAAGGCCCATCAAAAGTCCTGCGCCACCAGCTCACTCAGCAGTGTCTTTTTACATCCTGTGCTCATCCAGAAGCTGAGCTCTTCAGCCATGTGGAGAAACTGTGGCAGCTGGATACCTTGCCATATCGGAGTAAGCGGCTCATCACTAGGTCGAAGCAAGACACAGAGGCGGCCGCGACAGCTTGAGGAGAAGACAAACAGGATTGAGGTGAATGGAGTCAGAAGGTATGCCACCCCGTTACTGTGGAAGAAAAATCTCCCCCTACTCCATGCACCAAAGGAGGCAGTGTTGACTCAGCTGCGTGGGACAGAAAGACGACTGGCCAGAGAACCGGAAAAGGCGGCGACCTACTCCAAGGAGATCCACAAGTTGCTTGAGGCTGGCTATGTCACACCCATGTCACCGACAGAGGCTAAAGGGAGCAGCCACTCGTGGTTCATCCCGCACCACATGGTGCAACACAACGGGAAGGACAGGATAGTCTTCAATTGCTCCTTCACATACAAGGGCCAGAACCTGAATGACCACCTCCTGCCGTGCCCCACATTGGGAGCTAGCCTTTTGGGAGTCCTCCTTCGATTCAGGGAACACCCAATTGCCATCAGCAGTGATGTTAAAGGGATGTTCCACCAGGTTCGTCTGCTGGAAGAAGACAGACCATTCCTACGTTTCCTGTGGCGCGACATGAAGGTAGATGAAGAACCGACGGTCTACCAGTGGCAAGTGCTTCCATTCGGGACCACTTGCAGCCCATGTTGTGCTATCTTTGCACTCCAAGCACATGTCCAGAGACACACTGAGCCAGGAGAAGATGCCCGTCTGTCAATAGAACTCTGTTTTTATGTTGACAACTGTTTGCAGAGTCTTCCCTCCGAAGAGCAAACTAGAAAGTTGGTCAACAGACTGCATTCCCTCCTCATGGTGGGTGGATTTGAACTGCGGCAATGGGCTAGCAATGTGCCCACAGTCATTGACAACATACCTGAAGAGTCTAGGTCAGAGAGCAGCATCCTCTGGTTCACCCAGGAGATGGCTGACCCCCAAGAGCGTACTCTCGGACTCGTATGGCATTGCAAGTCTGATACACTGCATTACAAGCATCACCAGAGTGAAAGTCCAGAGCCCACCATGCGCAACATCTATCGACTGCTCACTCAACAGAATACGACCCTCAAATATTAAACCGGCCAAAAATTTATAACATTCCAACCCCCACGAACAAAGAAAATTGTGCACGTCTCTGGGACAAGAAAAAGAGGAATGGGACGATGCTCACCTACCAGAAAACCTTCTCCAAGCCTGGCAGTTGTGGGAAAGTGAGCTTCCCCAGCTGGCACAGATCACTCTGCCAAGATGTTACACTGACCACAGTTGGAATTGCAGCAACAGCAGTCGCAGCCTTACATGTTCTGTGATGCGCTCTGGCGTCGCTATGGGTCTGTGGCGTACCTGCGTACCGAAGGGGACAGAGGAGAAGTCCATGTTGTCTTCTTGGCGGCAAGATCAAGAGTCGCGCCTAAGAAGCAGCTTTCAATCCCCAGGCTGGAACTGTGTGGAGCCCTCACAGGAGCACAGTTAGCTTCAGTTCTTAAAAGAGAGCTCACCCTCGACATCCAGGAGGTGGTGTACTGGACAGACTCAACCACAGTACTTAACTGGCTTCAGTCAGATTCATGCCGTACAAAGTGTTTGTGGGAACCAGAGTTGCAGAAATACAAAAGCTGTCTGACCCTGCAGCCTGGCGCTAATATCGATTCAGCAACCAATCCTGCTGACGATATTACAAGAGGGAAAACACTGACTCAGCTTGCTGGAGAGAATCGCTGGAGTAAAGGGCCACCTTTCCTTCAGTTGTCGGCCAAGTATTGGCGAAGGCACCAGAGGAGAGACACTACAGAAGAGGTAGAAGAGCTGAGGAAGACAACGTTCAGTGGTCTGCTCACAGGAACAACAAGTCCTACAATACCTGATGTTCAGCAGTTCAGCACATATCAGGACCCCCCCCCCCCCCCACCCACACAATTTTTCCTCCACCACTCCTGCCGATACACCACTTAGCCTGCCGCATGACTACTCTAAAGCGGAGTTACCCCTCCAAGGGGAATAACATGCTCAGATGGAGAGCTTTCCTGAAGAGTTTACACTAATCAAGTCAGGAAAGACCATCCCGACAAGCAGCAGAGTCTCACCCTTGCTCCCGAACACGATGAGGTCTTCTGACCTGATCCGAAGTTGGAGGTAGACTCCGTAGGTGTAACAGCCTGAGCCAGGATGTTCTGCACCCGTCCTTCTAGCCCCCACTCACCCAGTCACAAAGCTCCTAATCCAGCACTGTGATAAGCAGTTGCATCACCCTGGAGCTGAACGTGTCTTTGCTGAGCTGCGCAGGAGGTACTGGATATTGAGAGGCAGAGAAGCAGTGAGGAGGCATCAACATAACTGTCTCTGGTTTATTGGTATTTCTTTAAACCAATCACAATCGTCTTGGGCCGTATACAGAGCAACGGAGCCGCTGCTAAATAGCATCGGGAAGGAACTTGTTTTGATGGAACGTGTGTACGTTTCAAAAGTAGTTTTAGTCGCGCACAGGGTGGGAAATTAGCACCCACCACCCGCCAATGGCGGGTATTTTTTCAAAGTGGCGGGTGACTTTGCCTTGTTTACCAGCCACAGTGGCAGGTGGATTGTAAAACATTCCTTGTAAAGGATTGGACAGTTTTTGTCAAAGAATGCTGTTGTTAAGTAACAATTCACAATGCTTATAGGAGCCGCGTTACGTTACTGCTAATGAATCCCCAAAATGTCCAGATTTTGCTGCTTCATAATAAAAATGGCTAGTTTTCAGCGCTAGTCCGTGAGTCCGTGACACATGTAGCTAGCTAGCTGAGCTGAGGTACAGACGAAAGGAAAATGATCTGTTAAAAAATGTGGCGACATATCCCCGGTGTTAAGAGGCCGCCGCGGAGTCAGCAGTAGCTATGGATGTACAAACAGTTGAGAGCCAAGTAAAGAAAAAGAGGAGGTACTTCTCGAACAAGTGGCGCATTGACAAACGTACAGCGAAAGACCGTTCAAAACATTTCAGACCGTCCTGACAACCTGTATACATTTTAACGTCAATGTAGACTAACGATGTTTAAGGAGCTGCTGCCGTTTTAATCCTGTCGGCTCTCTGCTGCTCAGTTCTACCCCGCGACTGACGAAACACACACACACACACACACACACACACACAGGATGCAGGAAAAACCGGAGATGAGACTTACAGGATGACCTAAATTGAGGACAGCTACACTTGTTATTGTAAGATCAATGATAAGTTTAAGTCCAATAAGTCCTTTATCAAACCGTATGAATGTGTGTCTCAGGCCAGGATAGGAAATTAACTAACAATGTAAAGATCAACAAGCTACTCACACATAATAAATACATTTATATTAATAAAATATGTATTAATAATAAGTAATTTAATAAAGCAATTAAAAGTATAATAGTGCACTTTCTTTTATAAATTTGAATTCCGGAGAAAGTGGCTGGTAAAATTGGGCATCCACCAGCCACTTTGGCTAGTGGGCAAAAAAGTTAATTTCCCACCATGGTCGCGCAACAGAAAACTCAGATTGGACAGATAGTCTAGCTAGCTGTCTGGATTTACCCTGCAGAGATCTGAGGAGCAGTTAACCATAGTCCTCACAAATCCACCGGAGGTTAGAACGCCAACACAGAGACAGCACAAGGTAACGGATATCCGGCCGAAATGAGTAAAATCCGGCGGAATTATGTTGACAACGGAGCAATCCCGGAAGTGGAACGCCGTGGATACAGACTACAGAAAACCATACCTGATGGTCAAACTAGGGCTGCACAATATATATATATATATATATATATATATATATATATATATATATATATATATATATGTGTATGTAAAAATATTTATTAATTTAACTTATTTTTTAAAGTAAGTGCTGTAGTATAACTAGCAGGAGACAAGTTATAATTGAGGTAAGTTTGGAGACATTACCTTATTTAATCATTAAATTAATAAATATTTTTGTTGCATCTCTTTTCGGTGTTGGAATTTGTAGACGGCCCTAAGCACTCTTACTGCCCGGTAGTAACAGCAGCAGCAGCAGCAGAGACGAGAAGCCAGCAGGCAAGTGTTATTTACATAAACTTCTGGTGTACTTACAAACTTTCCAATCCATCGTTTTATGAGAGCATAACCTATTTGTACTACTGTAGACGTTTGGTATCATTTCGGGCATTATTAGTGGGGTAATGTTAAGAGACACTTTGGATCCATTAGCCTCTGCGCTAAGCTATTCAGCTGATAACGCTACTCTACGCTAACTCGTCCAATGTTCGACCCAGGTGAAAAAAGCTTCTGGGGGCGTGTTTGGCTCGAGGTCATGGTGCAAAGGACCCTAGGGTGAAATTACTCCGAACCATCACTTTAAAATCTTGTCTCGATCTCGTGAACCCAATCTCGTGTCTCGTCTCATCTCGTGAGCTGGGTGTCTCGTCACACCCCTAATTGTAGGGGCAGGTTTCGGAGTGGAGAGGGAGGGGTTTTATTTTTATTATTATTATGTTCTAAGTAAAAAAGGATATATATGTTTGGCATCATTTTTACAACTGAAATACAACTGAGGGAAACTACCGAAAAAGGTACCGTTGGGTACCGGGAACTGAATTTCCATAACAATGTAAACGGTACCCAACCCAAAATATGAGTAGAAAACTCCACTTTAAAATGTAACGGTCATTCTTTTTTTAGTGGTGCCTTTTATATTCAATTCAATGTTCAATTTGTTCAATAAAATAATGTTGGAAATTATTTCCATTTCCTTTCCCTAGGTCAAACCTTTCTCCTTTCCTCACTGCTTATGTTCCTACTTTCTTGTCGCTGCGCGTGTGTATGTGTGTGTGTGTGTGTGTGTGTGTGTGTGTGTGTGTGTGTGTGTTGTGTGCGTGTGTGTGATTATATTTGAAAAGAACATTTTATGTTCTACACACTGCTGTGAGGGAGGAGTCAGTTCTTCTGTTATCTTTGGTATTGCACCACACAGACACAAAACACACAGATATGCATCCATGCGTTGAGGCATGCCAGCACACACGCTTGACCCATCACACACACACACGCACACACACAAATTCTAAATGTGATGCAGTCGATTGGACAAATGGCAGATAGCCGCGTAGCGCCGTGAAGCACCACGAAGCGCTGTGAAGCAGAGCTATTTTCACTTCAGCGCCCATGTACAGTAATTCAATCTGCTGCCACACCGGCTACAATCAGGCGCGGAGAGGCTGCACCCGGCGCACTCGCTGCAGCGATCGTTTCGGTGTCGCCTCTATTTCTTCGGCAAGCGAATGTGTCAAGCCAGGCAGGTAAAAAAACATACAGGAAGGCCTCAGTGCAGCCGGATACTTTACAAAATAAACCAAATTTCAAAATAAAACACCCAGGTCTATGGCTGTCTTGACTTCTCAGCTGTGTCTACAGCGAGACACGCGATCAGGCACAGAGAGAGAGACCAGCGGGTCGACGGACAGACAGACAGACAGACACACAGGGTTTTTCCTGCATAGGGAAAGTTTTGGCGGCCTTCGCCAGAGCTCCGACTGCTGTCTGTCCGCGCGGCCGTCTGACAGCATCAGTATTAAAGTGTTCATATTATGCTCATTTTCAGGTTCATAACTGTATTTATAGGTTATATCAGAATAGGTTTACATGGTTTAACTTAAAAAAAAACACCATATTTTTGTACTGCACATTGCTGCAGCTCCTCTTTTCACCCTGTGTGTTGAGCTCTCTGTTTAAGCTACAGAGTGAGACATCTCACTTCTGTTCCATCTTTGTTGGGAGTTGCACATGCTCAGTAGCTAGGTAAGGACTACTAACCAGTCAGAAGCAGAGTATGAGGGCGTGCCCTGACAGTACCTAGGTAAGGACTACTAACCAGTCAGAAGCAGAGTATGAGGTAGTGCCCTGACAGTACCTAGGTAAGGACTACTAGCCAGTCAGAAGCAGAGTATGAGGGCGTGCCCTGACAGTACCTAGGTAAGGACTACTAACCAGTCAGAAGCAGAGTATGAGGGCGTGCCCTGACAGTACCTAGGTAAGGACTACTAGCCAGTCAGAAGCAGAGTATGAGGGCGTGCCATGCTAGCAGCTAGGCAAGCATTATACCGTGTGTTCCAAAGTGTCCACGTTTGTCTCTGAAGTAAAGGCTGGACTACAATAGAGCTGTTTGGAGCAGTTGGTGAACAGTGTTTTCTGTTGGAGATGGTAAGTCCCTTTGGGGGGGACTTTGGGCTTTTTCACTTTTTAAACCTATAACGTGCACAAAAAAGATATATAACACAATAAAGGAAATGGGAAAAGCCAAAACGCATAATATGAGCACTTTAAATTGAGACAGTTCCATGACCAGTTAAAAACGTCTCGTAGTCCCGTTAAATAGTAGTTCAATTTGGTGTTTTGGTACATTTGGTTTTAACACCTGAGGCAAGGTATAGGCCTACGGGAGTACACATGAAAACTTGCATCGTTCCGCGCCGTCTTTCTGCTCTGCCCCATTCACGTAGTGTCACTTTTTCACTATGAATGTTAAACTCTGCAATTCCTCCGCGGCTCACATGTATGCATGAACTGTGGTGGTCCGTTAAACTGTAGGCTCAACATTACGGATCATTTTTTGATCGATAGAATGTAGAAAACATTACACTTCATAACCTTTTGTATCCATAACATGATTGTATTATTGTACAATTTAACAGTAAAAGCAGTAGCCTCTGTAAGTCAATCCTACATTTTTCAATTTGGGAGCAAAACATGCTCCTTGGGGGGGAAAAAGTGACCATAAGCCCTGTTCATGGGCCTACTGATTAAACAACCGGACTTTGGGGACAAGTGTAGTCTATCCGGGCCCATGTCCCGGATGTCGAAGCCCCCTTACTGGAATATTGAATATAATGATATTCTATTATATTTTGTATTTTGAATTGCTACCTGCCACCAGAATTTTGTGATTTCCTTGCCATAAATATAGCCGTTTTTACAATAAATTAGTGCCTAAAAATGTATCAGAATGCAGGAATTAAAGTCTTTTACTCTCAAAATTTGAAAGGGAAGTTTGGGATCCCCTGCTGCCCCCAGTGACCTGACCCCGGATATGGGAATGACGATGGATGGATGGATAGCTGGATGGTGGTTTCTCCGTCATCTCAGACTCTGGCAGTGGCCATGGGGTCTGCAAAAGTGCAGCTGCAGGCTAACCAGTAAACTATGCTGTGATGCCTTTGAGGTGGTTGTTTTTTTTTTTCCTTATTGTGGAGAGCAATAAAAATACTTGTAGAATAATGATTCTGCTTTTGATTTCTGCTTTTCTGATGATCTAATAACCTAGACACCACACAGCCACAGCCCTCTCCCACAGTTAGTGCTCCTTCGCTGTTACCTTGCCCAAGCTGAGCAGGTCATGTCGGAGCCTCTGTTTGTTCTTCTGCAGTTTCCCAGGCATCATCTTTCCCGTCCGGAAGTCGAAACATCCCAGATCCACACTGTTTCCAAGGTAACGGGACAACTGAGGCTTACTCCTGAACTTCTTTCCTGAAGGACTGAAGGAAGGAAGAAAGAAGGGAAATAGGAGAGAGTCAGACACATATAGAGTGTGATTAAAGATATCACATTTGTCCTTACTGGATATTCAGAAAAGATTTTTAATTGCCAGGAATTAAAGGTATTTTAACTGACATTGAGTAGTAACAACTAAAGTGTAGCTATGGGGTGGCAGTAGCTCAGTCAGCAGGGAGTTCAAGTCCCTGTACGGACCAAAGTATGGTAGTGGACTGGTAGCTGGAGAGCTCCTGGGCACTGCCAAGGTGCTCTTGAGAAAGGCACCGAACCCCTAACTGCTCAGGGCTCCTTTTCATGGGCAGCCCCCCCACTCTGACATCTCTCCATTAGTGCATGTAGAGGTACTGAGCATGTGTGTGTAATTCAAGCCTGTGTGTAATGTGTATAATAATAACAACAGAGTGAAAACATTGTATTTTCCCTTGCAGGATTAATAAAGTATAAATTATTATTATTATTATTATTATTATTATTATTATATCTTGAATTTGAGACAGAATTAGAGAATTTGATAGGATGGAGTTGTAGTATTATCAGTGGAGATATCTGGAGTTCATGTTTCACACAGTCCAAAGTGTAGAACTAAAGGCTCCTAAAACACTACAGTCATACTCAGAGGGTAATCAGAGATTAAACTGTGACACACATTTTACGCCACTCTATGTTAGTGCTGTAACTAGTCATCAATAAACCACACTGCAGGAACAACCATTGCTGCCTCACATCAGTCCATAAGTTAAAATACAGTAACTAACGTCTCATTTTATTCTTAAATCATCAGCGGTAATGTCATACATTGGATAAACTCTTCATCCAGCCTGAAAATTACCGTACATTCCTCATTATCAACGACGGCAGCGGCCATCTTCGCTTATCAGATGGGGCAACTAGGGCTGGGTACCAAATTTGATACTTTTTAGGTACCCACCCGAATTGTCTCCAGGGTTCAACGCTAAGGTGTTTTTTCACTTGTCCAGTCGGGCAAGTAAAAACTAGTTCTACTCTACGAGTTCTACGTCGGGAAAAAAAAAAGTCACAAAAATATTGAAAACTTCCAGAATAATAGCATCAAAAATGCATTAAAAAAAAAAACGTAAATTTTTTTTTAAACACGTCAAAAATGTAAAGAAAAAACGTTGAAAACGTAAAAAAAAATAAAACGTCAAAAAGTGTCAAAAATGTAAACAAACTGTGATTGGCTGTCTAACGTTACACGTTGTGTAAGACACGCAGGAAAAACTCTACGTTACACAGAGACGGGGCTCACGTAGTAGGAGCTGAAAAATATATAGAAAGATTTTTGCCGTAATATTGTACTTTCTTTTTGTTTTAAAAAATTGGTATAGAAAAATTGGTATCGAACAAAAGTCTGGTTTAGGAACCGGTATCAAAGCCATAGTATTGGTATCGGTATAGAACATTTTTGAACAATACCCAACTCTAGATGCAACCATAGAAACCCCTCCCACCCACAGGACCTGACCACAGCTCAGAGACATTAGGCCCCCAGGACGCGTGGCGGGCTTTGAAGCAAATTGAACATAGGGGCCAAACAGTGGCCCGTCATTTATTGCGCTCTCTGTCCCAAAAATACTTTTTTCCCATAGACGTACATGGTGAAAGATAGGTCTGTAAATCAGTGGAAAAAGTTTTTTGAGCGTCACAACCCCCGTGCAATGACTTGTTTCCCTATCAGAATCTGATCCATTCGTCCGATCGAACATTTGGAAAGTCTAGAAGAGCCGCCCAGCGGAGTTCTTTAGTGCGCCTGCTCTATGGGCCGTGAGTGAGGAAGCAGTGGCAATCATCCAGGTAATTTTTGGCTCCATGATGGCTTCATGCTCCACTGCGCAACTCTCAAAGTAATAATAATAATAATAATAATAATAATAATAATAATAAAAACTAGAGAATGCAATTTCTGAAATTGCGGTGTGTGAATGCTGTATGCTGAAAGGCTGACGCTACCCAGAATGTATGAAAGAGGTGGACCATTTTAAAGTTTGAATGGTGTTACTTGGTAAATGTATGAATCAGTAGCTAGCGGTTGAAATGTATGAATATATTGTATTAAATTTGAAAATTCTGTTCATTCACTTGAATGGGGAAAATTTTCCTGAAAACATTTAGGAAATTATGAAAGGTATGGAAATTCTGTATAGAAGGAGGAATGTCCTAATTGTGCTAAATGTTTTGATGTTTGAATTAAGTTTCTATGTTGAAAACAATGCCCCAAAAAAAAAAAGTGTACAGAAAAAATAATAATAAATACGTAGAAGAACATTACTTTGGTTGTGAATGCATTCAGCATTCACACCAATAATACTTTTATTTATATAGCACTTTTCAAGCATTCAGCACAGTGCTGAATGTGTGCTTTCCAGATTAAAAGATTTACAGGATATAAATTTCAAGCCGCACTTCATAAAACAGTGAAAGTGCAAGATAAAATGTCAATAAAGGAAACATGTATGGAAATGCATCTAAAAATACTAAAATGATAATACAAATCATCAAGCATAATTTAAATAGGTAATGACAGTGAAGTTCAAATAAAACCATAAAAAAGTAGCGAAAGGAGGAAACATGCAGTGTTGCGATAACAGAGAAGAAGACATGGTTGTAGGCCATCTTGTATAAATGAGTTTAAACCATCCATGGTTAGGCCTTTCTTAATCTGCATTCTTGTCTGTACTTGTATGTGTTCAACTGTGTTGTATAACAGGTGTGGCCTACTCACTTTGGCCCGCCTTATTTTCACGAGTGGCTTAATCCAAATACTTAGGGTTCCTGCTTGAAAACTGTTCAACTGATCAGTTTAACTAGAGGATGCAACTCCTGATATTGACATGAAGCAACTGGCGAGAGGGAAGACCTAACACTCAGTTGTTGGAATGTTGGATTGTACAGTGGTGTCGAGTACAGACACCTGCTCGCAGAAAGCACACAAACCTGACCTCGGACAAGCCTGATACTGGCCTGACATAAAGTTACCCACGGAGCCAACAGTAATTAGCGACAGCTGATGTGACCTGCTGCCATCGGCAGGGCCGGGGCTAGAAGGGAGGCATGGGTTGGCACCGCCCCCACCCAATCCATGGGGCTAGAGTGCTGTCAATCTGACTATGGACCTTTTTCACAGCAGATAGTTTGACTTGTCTTAGTAGGAAAAGCAAAGCTGAAATTGATAACCTTAAAGTGTTCATATTATGCTCATTTTCAGGTTCATAATTGTAATTTGAGATTGTATCAGAATAGGTTTACATGGTTTAATTTAAAAAAAATATATATATTTTGCTGCAGCTCCTCTTTTCACCCTGTGTCAGATCTCTGTTTTAGCTACAGAGTGAGACATCTCAACTTCTGTAACATCTTTGTTGTCAGTCGCACATGCTCAGTAGCTAGGTAAGGATTACATGAGCTAGCTAGCTGTTTCTCCAACTTCAGTCAGTACAAGGCAGGATTAGCCGGGAGACTTCTTCTAAACGAGGGCGCACTTCCAACTTTGCGTGGAATACCTGCAGAACAGGGACATGGAAGTAGGTCTATACAATTTATTTGTAGATTAGGGTGAATTTTTGTGTGTTGTAAGCAGTGTTTTGCCATTGAGAACGAGCTAGCATGCTAGCGCTAGCATGCTAACAGTTAGCCCCCTAGGCCCCTCGTTTCGGCTACTGACGTAAAAAGCCGTGCAGATTTTAACCAGCTCACCCACAGACTGAAGGCAGGACACATTCAGAAACCGTATCTCACTCAGAACAGCATGGATGTTTTTTTTTTCAAAGATTGTATGTGTGTGGAAGCACCAGAGACACAAAATAACACCCCAAATCCCAGAAAAAGTGATTTTATCATAATATGGGCACTTTAACGATGGCTCAATTCCATCAAGTGTCCCAGTAAGCTATTTCAGTGAGTCAGCATGCACAATACCAGGACCTCTCCTAAGTGGAATGCAGCCATCAGTAATGGTTTAATACCAGGGCCTCTCCTAAGTGGAATGCAGCCATCAGTAATGGTTTTGAATACACCTCTGCTTTTCCTACTATGATATGTCAACATGTCTGCTGTGAAAAAGGTCTACTGTGATTTCCACTGGATCACTTGGCTGCCTGTTCTGACAACTTCACAAGCATTGTCATATTACCAATTAATGTTTCCATGACGTCTATCCAAAATTCTGCAGCACAGCACTGTGGCAGACGGAGCCTATAGAAAATGTGTATTGTATTCTGACATACAGTTTGTTTAAAATTAAAACAAGTGAAACTAATAATGAATGTGATGTTTTATTTGGCAGAATTACATTGTGTTGTTCTATATTGTTTCTATCCCTCTCTATTTTATCTCTATTCTCTAATCTATTTCATATATTTCTTAACAGATTTTCTATGCTGTATTCTGATAAAATTGGATTTTGATCAGCTTTATTTTAGCCGAGCCAATCCTTTAAAATATTCCCGGATCTTCCCCAATACCGGCTGTGTCTCCGGTTTTGCCTTTTAACAAATATTGCGTCCCCATATTGCGATTTTGATCAAATTGCGGTTAACTGTGCAGCCCTAGTCTCGGGACATCTCTAGTTTTGAACATAAGATATGATTCCCTTTGTGGGAGATGTGTTGCCGCCAATAAATTCTGTTAAATATAAGGCTACCACAGCAACTGGTTAGCTTAGCTTAGCATTCAGACTAACACTTTGGCTACATTGATCGTGTAATGTATGCGGAAACCGTTTGAATAAGTTTGTAGGGAAAAAGAAGAAGAATCCGCGCCAGGGTTGAGGTGGGTCAGGGTGGGCGATTCCCATATATATTTATGTATCTTTTAACCGGCTACCCCTGCAGCGCGCACACGGCGTAGGATCGTGTGAGTCACAGGCGAGACGGAGAGCTTTATCTCTGGGATTGTTGTTGTTTCTTCAGTTTTTTTGGAGCCGGCACAGAGCTGTGAAAACGTCAATCTACTATCAGCTGTTATCAGAGGACGCAGGGGGGGGGAACAAGAAATAAAAACATAAAACTCTCAAAATGAAACTGCCAACACGCTCACTGACAGTCATGAAGTCGTTTCCTGTATATCAGTAGTTTCATTTAAAAAAAAGTTTTGTTTTAGGTTGGTCTTTTTTTAGGTGGCTAAAATACATTTAGCTGCTGCCCCCGTCCACCGCAGTGCATTTGTGTAGCGACTGCTATCTACTGCAGGTAGTGTGCGGACTATGGAGAACTACCTCATGGAACCCCACTTCAGAATATCCAAACTCTCCCTTTGACCTAAGCCTTATTCTAACATAAACCCTAAAAACCAAGCCTTGAACTCCATACAGCACCTTGAAGAAGAAATGTCTTTACTTTCTAAAAATGTCCTCATTTTCCAAAAAGGTCCTTAATGTATCTGAAGGTCTAAAAGTGGAATTGGTCCTCACAAAGATGGAAGTACAGGAGCAACACAGCAAAGATCAGAGGCTGTGTGTGTGTGTGTGCGTGTGTGTGTTTGCGCGCGTGAGTGTGTGTGTTTCATCTGGCTCCAGCTCTTAACTGAAGCTATATGGTGCTTGCACCATATAGCTTCAGTGTGTGTGTTTCATCTGGCTCCAGCTCTTAACTGAAGCTATATGGTGCTTGCACCATATAGCTTCAGTGTGTGTGTTTCATCTGGCTCCAGCTCTTAACTGAAGCTATATGGTGCTTGCACCATATAGCTTCAGTGTGTGTGTTTCATCTGGCTCCAGCTCTTAACTGAAGCTATATGGTGCTTGCACCATATAGCTTCAGTGTGTGTGTTTCATCTGGCTCCAGCTCTTAACTGAAGCTATATGGTGCTTGCACCATATAGCTTCAGTCAAATATGAGTCAAATAATCAAACGGAATATGTACCTCAGTATTCTAAGTGTCACTGTAAATAAAAATGTGGGTTTGAATAGTTTCCTGATACACAGCACGCGTCTGTAAAGATGGAGCCATCAGAGGCCCCAGCAGGGTGTGACTGCTCTTCCAGTAAGTCGACCTGCTGACTGGTTTTTTTACTGGAACTGATGAGTCACATTACAAAGTAAACTGAAAGTTAAAGCCGAGCCGCAGCTCTGAGCTCCTGATCTCCTTCATGTTGAAGGTTCAGGATGTGACGGAGGTCCGAGTGTTTCTGACTCTGACTGGTGAACCTGATCGAGCGGCGCCTCCGCCCTGATCTACAGGAAGTGAACAGTCGGCGGCTTTTGCGGCGT
The DNA here is from genome assembly GCF_010015445.1 of Perca fluviatilis. Classification (NCBI taxonomy): domain Eukaryota; kingdom Metazoa; phylum Chordata; class Actinopteri; order Perciformes; family Percidae; genus Perca; species Perca fluviatilis. The sequence continues at coordinate 3,231,095 of NC_053128.1, forward strand.
CACAGCCTCTCCTCAGACCTGCACTAGCAGTGAGATCTTTCACCTCTGCAATTTTATGCAGCAGTTAGTTGTTGTGTTTATTGTGATAGTTTTCCTCTATTTATCTATTAATGGATAAGTAGACATGATAAATAATTTTTTGTGTGCATTCATTCATTCATTATACAAAAATTGACATCCATCTACTATAGATTGCTCTGGTATGATAGTATATCATTTTAGCCATTTTTTAGGGGTGCAGTAGGGTGCACACCTAAACTTGATTCCGGCACCCATAAAAAAAAATAAAGTCTGTGTTAATCTAATATGAGCTAAGGAGTTCTGCTCTAGAAATATCACAGCATCGTGAAACTAAACCCAGAATCTAGATACCTAGATCATTCAGGAAAATAAACGCATAAATCTCAAATTTTTCAAACGTTATTGATACTGCATTTAGGAATTGTCTGCTTTTCCATAGATACATATCCAATTTAATTTGTAATACCACCTCACCTTTGTAGTAATGGCCCTGTGGCTCAGCATTCAAGCCAGTTTTCTTCAATCTTTCTAGTTACATAACTCAGTGTTTCCTCTATCATGATGGTCCAAAATGATGTTAAAATGCAGTTAGCACTAGATAAGAGCCCGACCGATTTTTAAGGCCGATATCGATACAAATATTTAGTGATTTAAAAATCAGATTTTTAAAAAAGAATCCAGAAATGCGTAACAAAACATAAACACATTTCCCTAACATTAATAATTTGTAATTTATGAGTCCTCACTAAAATATGATAATGCAGTTTGAAAACAATCTTGTTTTATTGTCACAACAGAACAGAGAAACATCAAAATATATTAAAGTTCTGATAAATAAAATGTATAAAAATACAAACTTAAGATATGAAACTTAAAGTCCTTTGAACAAAAACAGGCAGCCCTAAAGCTCTGATCCTAAAATTGCCCCTGGTAAGCTCTATCTATAATAGATATGTGAATGAATGTTATGTATTTATGCCTGATTTCATGTGGAAGTTGTTGATTGGTGCACAAAAGATGGCTTCTCGGGGATGTAAGTACCTACTATTAAACTTAATATTTTTTGCAAGTTAGACAGTGTGCAGGAGTTTCTTTCCAACAAATCGTGAGCTTAGAATTATAAGGTTCTATCTCCGTTTAGGGTAGTTCTGAGATATTGAGCATCAAAGTTTTTACATCCCAGCTGGCGAAACTGTTATGTAGTATGATCTACTATTAATAACTAACTAATAAAATATTTTGTTTACAAAAATAACACCACACAGGCATTAATAAACACAGAATGGATCAGATTATGTAAAAAACTCAATTTCGACCAAACGTGGAGATAGAACCTTATAATTCTAAGCTCACGAAATGCAGCAGTTAGTGAAAATACGGAATAAAAAAAATAATAATAACTTAAACTTTGTGGCTGACTTTGGTCTGCTTTAGAGATGGATTGAGCTGAAATGTGATGGTTACTGAGGCCGAGAAAGGGACAGACAGACGCTAGTTAAACGCTGAGTTGCTGCTGCCTAGCTCTTGGTCCTACGGTATGGAATCTGAACGCACATATTCTAAGTGTCATAGGACGAAATGTCATGTGCAGGAAAAAAGGTATAGAGAATGAAACAGAGCTGATGCTGCAACTTACTCATTATTGATTTTCTTTTCTTTTTTTGGATTGCACTTCCATAGAGTTGGGGGACTTGTGAGAGAGGGATTGAAAAAAAAAAAGGTCAGAATCCGAGCAGGAGTCAAGGTATGCTGACTTTAAGCGCGTAGGGTAGCTACATGTTTTTCTTCTTCTTCTTTTTGTAATACATTATTTCAAGAGTGCAAAAGTGAAAGTGAGAATGCTGTCTTACAATATTCATATATTATATTAATTAATTATATATGAATTACATATATGATAAGATAAGATATACTTCATAGTCCCCGAAAGGGACATTTTTTAGTTTTTGTCCGTTCCGCAGCTTTACAAAGACAACACAAAATACAGAAAATAAGCATCTCTCAACACATACTCTCATGCAACACAAAACATGCTCTCATATACATCAGACAGGTCCCTATATAGTAATGCTCTCATATACATCAGACAGGTACCTATATAGTAATGCTCTCATATACATCAGACAGGTCCCTATATAGTAATGCTCTCATATACATCAGACAGGTACCTATATAGTAATGCTCTCATATACATCAGACAGGTCCCTATATAGTAATGCTCTCATATACATCAGACAGGTCCCTATATAGTAATGCTCTCATATATATCAGACAGGTCCCTATATAGTAATGCTCTCATATACATCAGACAGGTCCCTATATAGTAATGCTCTCATATATATCAGACAGGTACATATATAGTAAGCACATTAACTCCTCCTTTCAGTGGCCGTTTTTAATTGAACAACCCTGTACGTATTGCACAAAATTACACAATGCACAACCCAAATAGCTTACATATTGCACAACTAACATATTGCACAACCCCAATAGCCTACGTATTGCACAAATTACATAATGCACAACCCAAATAGCCCACATATTGCACAAATGACACATTTCAGCATAACCTATGCAGTACAAATGTGTCAGAAAAAATGATAGAAACACATAAACTCAGTAATACAAAATACAATTCAACAGACTTCCAGGCTTTGTAGCTGAATATATAATGAACATGCAGCTGAATCAACACATCTAGAATTTATTGCAGTTAACCGTTGTGTTATGCCCAAGTCAGACCAAAGATTTGCGACGGGACGAGTTGAAACTTGCAACTTCTTGCAACGCGTCGGTCGGCAGCGTTCTGAAAGCTGCCAGGTCACACCAATGAGACGGGACGGTGTATCATCTCCATAGCAACGACTCTTCCGTGCTTTTTTCCGACTTTCCGACTCCCAGGCTTTTTGTAGCTGAATATATAATTTGTTGCGTCTAAACATTACTATGGATGAGTGATAGTGATAGTGAGATGCTTGCTACAGTTACATTGCTAGTGATGAATCGGCAAAAACAAGTTTTCTTTCTCTGATCGGCTTTGTCTGAGGCCCTCCTCTCTTCAGTCACTCTCTAGCTCGCTCCACCGTACGTGCTCGTGGGCGCACGTTGAGCCTCCGGTAACAGTTTGTAGCAGGAATAAAATGGATTATGGATCATCCATTTTTACAAGCTGACTTCTCTATTGACTGTTGAAACAGGAGACGTCTCTTACGTTCTAAAACCAGCCTCTGGAGACTCGACCGGCTGAATCGCAGGCGACGCCATCAACTGGATTGAGGCGAGCTGAGACGGGCCGGTTCAGAGCGCTGAAACTTTTCCCTGCAATGGTCTAAGGGGATGACAGCAAAGGACCGCGGGTTGGACTCTGACCTGGGCCACTGCGGTAAGGACTGAGCCTTAGTACATGGGGCACATGCTCTACCAGGTGAGCTACCAGGGCGCCCTACAATAAGTAAGGTTTGATGCCCAACGAGGTGTCCATTATCAGGAATTAATGGATGACGGCGAGGCTATAACAGTTCGGCACGTAGCAGTGGACGGTTGCCTCTGCCGAAGTCCATTAATTACCTGTTAAAAGGACCCCTCGTCGGGCATTAACACGCTTATACCTGGGTCACTTGCCAAATAATTTTTTAAGACCATTAATTTATATTTTAATGTGTTTTCAAATCAAAATCTTTTTTTCAAACAATAACTCTGCTTCCCTGGTAACAACTGAGGGTTTGACTAATTCCGGGAACAATCATGCCAATCCCATTTGGTTCTTATGCAATGCAAACGTTGTTCACTGCTCCAGTAAATAGGATGGGCTTGCACGGTCGGAACCACTTGGGGGTTCGGACATAAACACATAATAAACACATAATACTGCAGGGATGTTGTATTTTCCCTTGACAAAAAGCCAGTGGGATTATGTTTTTGCAGAAAATGAGCTCTGTGGCAAACAACAGTTTGATACTTCAAGTTTTGTTTAGCAAGATAATCTTCACTTTCAATTAATGTTTTCAATGAAAACTACTTTTATGATTTTTGTAACGTAAATGCAATTGCCGGATGTAAAAAGCTAACATTGGGCTATAAACGAACTACACCAACCTGTAGTCTTGTTAGCAACTGCCTTTTTAAGACGTGTCAAAGCTTAAAAACTTCCTGAGTGGGGTATTTTCCGGCACTCTTTATGTCATAGACCAAATGTGAAAGTCTCTGAAGCTTGTGTCAACCACAGACCTTATTTCAGGCATCTGACCAAAAACCTATTCAAAAGAACCCAATGACTTTGTGACAAGGGAACCTGAAGTGCAAAAATGCTTACTCATTTCAGGAATTTAGGACTCATTTCTGAAGCACTCTATTGCTTGAAGCCTGACAAGATAGATTTTCGTGTGATCTCGTGAGCCTGCAATTCTGTTGGGTGTACAGAACTAATATGTAGCAGCCACCCCCACTAGCTTTGCTACCTTTGATTTTGATGAAGATTTGATGAAAAGTTGTATCTGTCACTGGAGCATTATTATGGATCCCACATAACTTCTAGGCAAGTCCCACCCTACGAAGCAGCCCGATTGGTTGGGGTTAGGCATTGACCTTGAATGGTTAAGGTTAGGATAGCCGATTGGTCAGGGGATAGGACCTGAACAAATCGGGTTACGTTATCTAGCGTAAGCATGGATGCCTGGCCATTAGTAGCATGTGAATGCTATTGAAGGGCGGGTCCCTCCTAGAAGTTGCGTGGGTTCCATAATAATGCATTACTGAAACATAAGCGGTATGCCATTTTTATGTGGCATGCAGAAGTGGCACATGACAGTAAAGCCTGATTTATAATAACTCGGTATAGGCTCTACGCAGAGCCTACAGCGTAGCCTACGTAAGTGCAATGGCGTTGTGAGGATTTATACTTGTGCGCTGGTGTTTCTGCATCGATCTAGTGTATCTCTTTAAGAGAATAGCAGGGCTGGTAGCATACGTGTGTGCCATGGATGTGTATGTGTGCGAGAGTTGGGTAGAGCATGTGAGCTAGGCGGGGATTAGCTTCGGAGCGAGTACAGATTCCGGCGGTGTAATTTCTGACCACTGTTGAAAATAGAGCTGGGACGATATTTTTTTGTCCCAATTCGATTCTCTCACGACACATGGGTGCCGATTCCATTTGTATTGCCATTTTCATTTATTGCGATTGTAGAAGCGGCGTTTCCTCTATGTTGAATTTATTGTGGCGGTGCCCCATGGCAAAATTCACAATTCATAATTGGCTGTTGCTCACATTGCAATTTAACAACAAGTAGAACTATTCAGACGTTATTGGGCCCGTCCAGTTTAACTCCACATGCTGTTGTGTTCATGAAGTTTAATTGATCAAAACGAGTCGACTATTAAACGACCAGCTCCACCAAAAACGTCACTGCGGGAGATGGCTTTGAAACACAGACACCAAACTCAAGGTAAGAAATAAATAACTAAGGCTAACGTTACAAGAAATGTAAACAGGCTAGCTAGCTGACTGTTATTGATTTCACGACGAGACTAGAAAATGGTGTTCAGGTAGTGTGTTGTTAGGATGGCTACAGTAAATCATATAGGCTCCTGTTATCTAAAAGAATTCCAATGTAATGGCTCAATATCTAAATTATTTTAACTATGTGAATGGGGGCGTTATAATTGGATGGCCTGCAGCTTCAAGCACAATTCGTTTGGATACAAGCGTCACATTTTGGAAGACACACACACACACACACACACACACACACACACACACAGCATCTATGTGTTACAAAAAGGACTAGGTATAAATTAAGTACATTTGCACAATGATATGGTATTAGGCCTAGGCCCAATTTGTTAGGAATTTAGTTGTACCATAAAATAGGATGAGAAATAGTATAGTTTTATTACAATTCTATACAACAATATTGAATAGGGTAATAAAATGGGGTGGGGGGGAGGTGTTGCTGTTCGGACAGACCTGCCCCCACTGCTAAAAAAGCATTGCGATTTGACAGCATTGAGTATTGCGGTGTTTTTTTCCTTCTTTTAAAAAAAACAAAAAAAATGTATTATGAGACATTTCTAAGAACTAATTGTTTTCTAAGAAGAATGCACATCACATGTCAGTCAGTCAGTCTGATATTTATTTTTGCTTTCGCTCTGTTTTGCACGAAACGGATATGATACCGTATAAACAGAAAATATTTAGGTTGAGAAAAAAAAATCTCCACCCCTAGTTGGAAAGCTGTAGCATGAAAAGTTACTGTCTCCTTGATTTTATGTCGTTCACGAAAAAGGACAACCTAGAAATGAGTCAGGGGAAATGTGACGCTACCAAGCAACGGCCAAGCAGACCAATCACAGTTGTTGCGGTCTGCGTTACCGCGACGTGTAGTTTAATTTCTGGGGAGGTGTATGGTACACCGTTGGGTCCTGTATCTACACATACCTATGTATGTACACTGCAGCGTAGATTTACCGCAGAGCCATGAATCAGGCTTAAGAATAGGACTGGGTATCGTTCAAAAATGACATTACCGGTACTGGTACCGATACCAGTACCGTGACTTTGATACCAGTTCCTAAACAATACTTTTTTCGATAACAACAAAAAGAAAGTACAACATTACGCCACCAATCCATTTATTTATTTTTCAGCTCCTACTACGTGAGCCCGGTCCCTGTGCGCAGGGCTCGACATTAAAGCTGCAGTAGGTAAGATTGTGAAGAGCCAGGACTTTGCCAACAAATTTGAACATCGACAACTTCTCAGTCCCTCCTCTCTTTCTGCTGCAGCCCAAACCGTCTCCTAAGCCCCGCCCACACAACGGAGTTTGACAGAACTAACGGCATGTCAGACAACATGTTCAATAACTAAACACCAACACAATGTTAACTTCACCATGAGGACCCATCCGACGTGAGAGGACGCTGGCGCTGGTTATTCGCCGCTTCTCCGTCTGCTATTCATCTGCTATTCGTCTGCTATTCTCTTGTGTTTGTGTTCGCTGTACCCCCTACCTCTGGACAGCCTCTGTACCTCTGGACAGTCTCTCTGCTGGTTCCCCGGCCGCCTGGGGCTCCTTGACCGGACTCTTGCCTCGTCGGTTAGCCGCTAGCTAGCTGCCCCCGTTCACCAAACGGCGGCGTGCAAACCCTTAGCTGCTATCTAACCCGTCATCCGCAGGCAACCTCCACCAGATGGCGCAGCGACCAAGACTAGACATTCCTCTCCTTCCGGGTCATGCTGTGGATCATTTTGGCAATCACCTCATTCATCCATCTCCACCTCCACCTCTGTGCTCCTAGCCCACGGCTAACCACTATCACGGAGCTCTCCGTCCCTCCGCTTCGGCATCATGATCAAATATTCAACTCTCCAACTGGTCCAATTCGTCAACTACTCCATTCCATCCTGCATCCCAGTCATCAAACAGCTCGGACTTCTACGTCGACGCCGTTACATCCACAGAAGCTCCGCCGCAAGTTTGTTTTCTTCCACCACGGACAATCCATTCCATCCATCTGGTCACCTGCACGCTCTGTTGCACCTGTCCCACGTCATCTGAATGCTTCACCCACTGGTTCACATAGGGCTGAACGCATCATCCGGCTACACAGAAAACCCGGACCGACTACAGTGCTTTCCCCACTTCACATACACTCAATCATACTCTCCAATCATTTGCTAATCGGCTCACTGTCCCCCCTCAACTGCAATACCCCCACACCCCAACGACCACACGCACTGCTAACCGGGACAACCTCAGATCTCTCCAGCCTGCCCCCATCCCACCACCCTCTCACCATGCCAACTTTGCCCTCCTCAACACCCGATCGCTCAACAATAAAGCCCCTGTCCTCCATGAACTAATCCTCGACAACACTCTTGACTTCCTTCTGCTCACCGAAACCTGGCAACAACCCAACGACTTCTTCTCCCTCAACCAAGCATCCCCCTGGCTACAACTATATCTGCAAACCCCGCCCCTCCCACCGTGGAGGTGGCCCGCCGTCATTTTCAATCAGAACTTCCGGATCACAGAACTCACCCTCCCCTCAGTATCATCGTTTGAATATCTCGCCTTCAAAACTCTTTCCTCCATGACAGTCATCCTCATTTACCGGCCCACCTAAACCAAATCCCTCCTTCCTCTCTGATTTTACTGAACTCCTCACACTAGCCTCATCTCTCTCTCCCGTCTGCTGCTACTCGGTGACTTAAACATCCACATGGACTCCCCCCACATGCAAGCTCTCATCAGAATTCAAAATTTTACTGGATAACTTCTCTCTCACCCAACATGTCACATTCCCCACCCATGAAAAGGTCACATCCTCGACCTGGTCTGCTCCACCAACCAACCAGTGCTCGACCTCCATCCATGCCTCTTTCCCCTCTCTGATCACAAACTGATACGGTTCACCATCCCTTCTCCAACCCCGCCCCCGCCTCCTCAGAGAAATCACCTTCCGCAACCTCAAATCTATCAATCCCCACCATCTCTCTGACCTGCTCTCCACCACTCTCCACCTGGACTCAACCCTCACCTCACCCGATGACCTCACAGACCACCTCAACTCCACCTTGTCTACCTCCCTCAACATCCTGGCCCCCTCAAAACAAAACTCGTCACTTTTAACACCTCTTCACCCTGGTACACACCTGCACTCCGAAAAATGAAACAAACTGGCCGCCAACTTGAACGTCTGACAAAGAAATCATCCCTCACAGTCCATCATGAAGCCTATAAATCCCATCTCACTCGCCTACAAAGATGCCCTCATTGCTGCCAAATCTGCCTACCTCTCCACCATCCTCACCGACCCCTGCCAAAACCCCAGAACCCTCTTCTCCACATTGAACAACCTCATCAAGCCTCGGACCAACAGCCTCCTTACCTCTACTCCGGATCTCTGCAACTCATTCCTCCACTTTTTCACTGACAAAATCAATCTCATTTACAAATCCCTATCCCCTGTATCTGACCTTCCAGGATCTACTCCAGCACCTACCTTGGACCCTCCTCTCTCCATCCCTCCAGACCTCCCGACCCCTCCTCCACACTTCCTCCTCTCCCAGTTTAACCCAGTCACTCCTCCTGAAATCTCCAAACTCATCAGCTCTTCCAAACCCACTACCTGCTCCCTTGACCCCCTCCCTACTCCACTTCTGAAGTCCTGCCTCCCGGTCCTATGCCCCTACCTCACTAACCTCTTCAACTCCTCACTGTCCCTTGGAACTGTCCCCTCTGCTTTCAAAACTGCCGCTGTCACCCCAATCCTTAAAAAACCTGGTCTGGATCCCTCCTCTCTCAACAACTACCGCCCAATATCCAACCTCCCCTTTTCTGTCTAAAACCCTGGAACGCAAATTGCCTCCACAACTACAAACCCATCTTCTTGCCAATAACCTATCGAACCTCTCCAATCTGGTTTTCGCCCCCTACACAGCACAGAAACCGCTCTCCTCAAAGTCCGCCAACGCCTCCTCACCTTTGCTGACACCGGTTCCCTCAACATCCTCATCCTCCTCGACCTGAGTGTAGCCCGCCCGATACTGTGAGCCATAACATCCTGCTCACCAGACTCAAAGACCTCGGTATCGACGGTACTGCACTCAGCTGGCTCCACTCCTACCTTTCCAACAGATCCCATTTCATCTCTCTCCACAACCACACCTCTGCCACAGCCACAGTCACTCAAGGTGTTCCCCAAGGCTCCGTACTTGGCCCCCTCCTCTTCATCATCTACATCCTCCCTCTTGGTCAGATACTCCGCCACTTCAACCTGGACTTCCACTGCTATGCTGACGACACCCAGATCTACCTCAGCACCAAATCCCCCCACAATCCTCCCTCTCCCACATCAACTCCTGTCTGTCAGCTATTAAAACCTGGATGCAACACAACTTCCTCAAACTCAACAGCGACAAAACAGAATTCCTTCTGACCGGCTCCAAATCCACACTCAGCAAAACCAATAACCCCACTCTCACCATCGACGGCACCATTGTCTCCCCATCCCCCCCAGCCCCGCAACCTTGGCGTTATCTTTGATTCCACCCTCTCCCTTGAGCCTCACATCCGTCAAGTCATTAAAACCTCCTTCTTTCACCTCCGCAACATCGCCAAAATCAGACCCTCTCTCACACCCCCCGCTGCTGAAAGACTCATTCACGCCTTCATCTCCTCCCGACTGGACTACTGCAACTCACTTCTCCTCGGCATCAGCTCTACCAACATCAACCGACTCCAACTGGTCCAGAACTCAGCCGCCCGCCTCATTACCTGCTCCAAATCCTGGCACCACATCACTCCAGTCCTAAAACAACTCCACTGGCTTCCCATTTCCCACCGAATCACCTACAAAATCCTGGTCCTCACCTATAAAGCCCTCCACCATCTGGCCCCCTCATACCTCACTGACCTCCTCTCCCCTTACCAACCCTCACGGTCCCTCAGATCCACCTCAGCCGGTCTCCTCTCCATCCAAAAGTCCAACCTGCGCTGTTTTGGGGACAGAGCCTTCTCCAGAGCAGCTCCCAGGCTCTGGAACTCCCTCCCCCAAGAGATCCGCCTCTGAGTCCCTCACCATCTTCCAGTCCCGCCTCAAGACCCATCTCTTCACCTCAGCCTACCCATAGTCCACCTGCCCCCCTCCTTTTTCATCTGTATCTTGTTTTGTTCTACTTGTTTTGTTTGCTCGTTTTGTTTTGTTATGTTTTTATAATCTACCCTGCCCTGTAAAGCGACTTTGAGTCCATGAAAAGCGCTATATAAATTCAATTTATTATTATTATTATTTACTCACCAACAGTAAAACGATGCTAATTAGCAGGCTAGCGTTAGCCATTTCAGCATCATATCAGACCGACCACTGTGCTAACGTTACTATCATCCTCACCAACGTAGCTTTGTGGACTTTTGACTACTAATAACCAAGTGAAAGATAAATCATTCATGGTAATTATGTTACCTGTCGAGAAGAAATGTGGCTACATCTGCATCGTTCTTCAAATCTTTAAAATCCTGCAGCCACGCCACCTCTGAAAAGCCACTCCATTATTCACGGAGTTTTGGAAAACTTTTCTGCAGCTCATGCGCGGGGAGGGGGGAGGGGAGAATGCTATATATGCGTGTGCCTGAGCAGTGATTGACAGGCAGATAGACCACCCCTGTGGCCCTGATTCGACCGGGAGCGGTGGAATTTTGCCAATGACACTGCAGGCTGTAGGAGGTGCCAGAGGAGCTGTTTTTTTTTTGTTTTTTTTACATAATTCATGTAGTTCTACTGGAACATAGGGTCAGTTTCAGCAAATATGACAGAAAGTTAGTTTTATAAGACTTACCTACTGCATCTTTCAAGGCTTGTCCGGGACAAGTGGATTTTTAGTAGGGCAAGTGGAAGAGAAATTTACAAGTTAAAACTCAAATAAAACAAAATAAAATGCCATGTTACTTAACGTTATACTCATTAACGTTAGACCCAGCGGCAGTGGGTCAACGGACCGCTAGCGTTAGACCCCACGGCAGCTGGTCAGCGGACCGCTAAAGTCGGACGGACTGCTAGCTAGCTGTTCAGCTCATTCTCTGTAAGCGATGCAGCATAGAAGCACGTCGGAACCAGCAAGCCAACCAGCCGGTGTTAGTTAGCTAACGTTAGCTTGCTAACGCTGCCTTACCGTTACCCCGTCGCCACAACGTTCACAGAAAACGAGCCGAATAAAGCTGTCCCTCGTGGCGATAGCAGTGTGCTTTGCGCAGATGAAGCATGAATTGATTAATTTGACTCATTTAGCGGCTAGCTCTCTGCCTCGTAACGTTACTACTCCGCTGCTCGTTTGTCCGTCAGTTATTGTAAAACCTCAGCTTCGCGACTTGCCGGATTAAATATCAGGTAATAATCAACTGTAAAATAGCTACACCTTTTAAAGGATCCCTTGGTAAATCAGCCTCTGTCGGGTAGAAAGTGAAATTGTAGAAGAAAACTGTTTCAACTGAATTTTATTAATGTTGATAGTGTTTGGATGCTTTCAACGGTTTGTTCCAATTCTGCATTAGCAAAACACACAACAAAATTATAAAATGACATGAGATGTACTCCTTTAGATATTGAAATTGGGCAGTGAATGACATTTTTCGATACTCAATACTTTAGAGGCAATTCAGTCGGTGCCTAAAAAGTATGGAATTCGGTACCCAGCCCTACTTAAGAATAGTCCAAGTGAATTTCCCCATTGTGGGATGAATAAAGTATTATCTAATCTAATCTAATCTAGTCATGCTGGCGAAGCGTTGTATGCATAGGCAGTAGGGGTGGAATGGTACACTGAAGTCACGGTTTGGTTCATACCTCGGTTCAGACATCACGGTTCGGTACGAGTTTGGTACAATGGAGGGAAAAGCAATGCAGAAGGCAATTTTTTTTTATTGTGCATGTCTCAGGCTGTACCACCTAGTGTCATACAGTCACTCCCCTGAGCTAGCTGCAACAGCCTTTAGTGTGTCAACATTATGATGTCAACATTAAGATGTCAACATTGTGACCTTCGAAGTCACTGTTCCATTATCTTTAATGTGACTATTATTTGCCACTGTTCATCACACCCCCCAACCGGCCCCGTCAGACACCGCCTACCAAGAGTCTGGGTCTGCCGAGGTTTCTTCCTAAAAGGGAGTTTTTCCTCGCCACTGTCGCAATAGCCACTGCTAATGCTTGCTCTTGAGGGAATTACTGTAATTGTTGGGGTTTTGGAATTTATAGAGTGTGGTCTAGACCTACTCTATCTGTAAAGTGTCTCGAGATAACTCTGTTATGATTTGATACTATAAATAAAATTGAATTGAACATTAGTGGTGTAGCCTTGTAGGCCTCAGGGATGTTTGTGTACACCTTGGGCCGACATTTAACAGACAGATATTCCAGGTTCTCAGAACAGTGACTCCCGGTCATGACTGCGTTCGTACACCATCGGTGTTGACATAAATGCACAAACCACCGCCTCTGGTCTCACCGGAGTCTTCAGTTGTTCTGTCAGCTCTGAACATAGTCCGCCCCAACACGGCCGTTCAACCAGGTTTAAGAGAAAATCATGATATTACAGTCCATAATCCATCTGTGAGAGGTAATCCAGAGTCGTATTTCATCCAGTTTAATCGCCAGTGACCGCACATTGGCTAGGAATAAGCTTGGTAGTGGTAGCTTATGTGGGGTTAGCCTTAGCCTAGCTCGTAAGCCACCGCGCTTTCCCCCGCTTCTGTTTAGGGTCTTGACGCCGCCTCCGGGCCCTCCTTCCCGGGACAGCTGATATGCTAGACCCCGGTGTCCTGGCTGTCTCCGGTGGAAGTTGAAGATTTGGAAAAACGTTGCTCGTGCAGAGTGCATGGATGTCCAAAAGTTCTTAGTCTATTGTACAATATATTCCCATGGTTGTATCGAGGGAAAAGCGCTGCCAATAATAAACAAACACTCACTAATTCGTAAAAATTGGGGAGACGCAGAGCCTTGCGCTGTACTCGCAACATTAATGAATTTGCACGCAAGTTTTATTTATTTTTATACCGTGTATTCTCTGTGTAAATTCAGTTCAATACGAATACATTTACCGTTCCACCCCTAATAGGCCAACTGGCAATCTGGCAGTTCTGGTGAATGCCAGAAGGGCCGATGAACTCTTGGGCCAATTTGGGCCGCTGGAACACGTCTTTGAGTGTTGCAAAAAGCGCTATATAAATAAAATGCATTATTATTATTTATTATTTTAGATCAGCATCTGCATACCAGTGATAAACCACTCCAAATTGGTATATGACACTAGCCTGGGAAAACCCTGACCAACTTCAGGGAAATTTGAGATTTGCTCTGCCAGTCAGTCTGGCCAAGAGCCCATTCAAGCCCATTTCTAATTTTTCCAAATCGAGGCACCAATCACGACCGTTGAGGCGGGCTTTACACGATGACGATAGCGCAGCGACAGCAAGCAGCTTTTTGTTTACATTCAACATGACACCCACCGCTTTGGCAGCAACCCGCTGATGCTGCTGTCGCTGCTATGCCACCCGGATCGTTAGTCTGATTGGTTGAAGGACTATCCAATTGCGTCCAGAGGCATTTGAGCGGCGTTCGTTGGTGACGCCCCTTTGGAAATGCGCTGCGAATGAAGCTTGCCCAGACCCACTCTCAGTTACAACTGAGAAGGCTCTGGTGTCAACCAGGCTAATATGACACTAAGACAAGAGATTTGTACGTTACATGTATTTATCTGATCATTTGCTAGCTGCACATCATCAGCCACTTTTCATTCAGCTTCTCTCATTATCAGGCCGATAAAGAAATAAGTGATTCATGATGGAAAATAGACACAGCTGGGGCTGGGCGATTCGGAGAAAATCATATATCACGATATTCTTAACCAAATACATCGATATCGATATTGCAAATATATTGTAGGGTTGCTTTCACTAAATATGTTTTACAATGAGATCTTTTAGATAAATAATCAATAATGTGGTAAACAGTTTGAAGTGAAATGATAGAGAAAAAAAATACTGTTTACATGCACGCACAAAAAATAGTGTGACAACAAATCTGCAATTCTTCATAAGATATAACCTCAAAATGTTTCACAACAGATATTCTGAGAAAATAGTTAGTATGTACTTGTTATTATCAATTTATACAAAAGAATTGTACATCACGATATCTCGATATATGATTTCATCACCATATGATTCCATTGAAAGACGATACATTATCTATAGAATTATTGCCCAGCCCTATGTATATACACCCTACATTTACACTCAAATAAAACTTACAAATATAAAAAATTCAGTTTATTATTTTGAAGTTTTTTTTTTTTTTTTGCTGGATGGCTGGGACTCATTGACCCTGCATTAGGCTAAATGTCAGCGTCAGTACTACACAGCTTGTCCACACAGAGTCGATATATAAACCCCTGTGGTAATATTGTTTAAATATTCAGGGAATGTTATAGTGTTGTTATTACAAAAATCATCTGAGTTTATGTTTGACGCTGACACCGTGACAGGCACAGAGCGCCGTAGAAAGTACGCTACATTGTAACTACTCTGACAGCTAACTGAGTCATGTATCACTTTCTGAACAACTTTGATCAGCAGAAGTGCGTTCAGAACCGAGGGTGACAGCCAGAGCTAGGAGCATCAGAACCACTGGTTGACTGATCGGTCCCCCGGTTCGCTGTGGGGGACCGGGACTGGTCAGTGACGGAGGAACTAGTACCTGTAGTAGTAGACGTCGCTCTTTCCAGCGCTCAGTCCGGACTTCCTGATCACTTCTTCTTTCTTCCAGCCGGGCGGCAGAGCGGGACAGTCCGTCCTCTTCTTCTCCATCATTGACAAACTTCTATCTATCCTACGGTTCTAGGCTCCGAGCGTAACCGATACCGACCGCTCCGTAAACACAGATAAGGAGCCTTCAGACAAAAACAGCGTGGTAGTAAAACCCAGCGGAGCGGCAGCAGCAGCAGCAGCCCTGGCGGACCGACGTCACGGACGTTACGCTAACGGCGGCTCTCCCAACCTCCGCCCCGGCTGTTTTGACTGGTTATTTCGGGTTGAGTAAAAAATTAAAAGTATCCCGGTTCAGAGTGTGAGATGGTTTCCCGGGTTGAACTGCCTTCGGGTCCGTATATTTAGTTCAGTTTACGTGCGGGGAGAACCAACGGTACATCTGAATTGAACTGAACTGAACTGGACCAACGGCAGGCTGTGACGTCTGCGATAACACACTCACACACACACACGTACTCACTCGCGCGCACACGCCCACGCATGCGCTCTCAAAGATCGTCTATTTGTGACAGATGAATGACTCGTTTGTCAATTGTCAATGTATATCAACATATCTGCCAATGTTGGTGCTTTTGTCACATAATGTAGGCTACAGTTGTTACAGTTTGATGAGCTATGCCGCCCCACTATCAAGTCTTAAGACTTTCCCATCATAAATTACAGGAAGGCCTCAAGGTTGTAATTTGATGTTGAAATCGTCCAAAGGCGTAGGTTTTATTTCAACATCGGAGTGTGTGGGGAGGGGGAGAGACACACATTATAACCTAACCGGGGCCTCTGTCTGGTATGGAATGCCGTTTTATTCACAATTAAATAAATGAATAAATACATAAATACATGAATAAATAAATAAATATGCCTTTGAAATACATCATTAAATAAATAAATGTGGCAATAAATACATAAATAATTAAATAAATGTAATTATTTCATGGTACTTTTATTTCATAAGTCCACATTTATTTATTTCAATAGACTTTTATTTCATAAGTCCACATTTATTTATTTCAAGAGACTTTTATTTCCTAATGCCACATTTATTTATTTATTTCAAGAGACTTTTATTTCCTAATGCCACATTTATTTATTTCCCTCTCTATTTATTTCAAGTTATTATATGCAAATCAGGGGGCGTGGCTATCTCTCACATTCAGAATAGAGCCGTGGGCAAAAAAGGCTGGCGAAGTGAGAGTGTAACACTGTACTCTTTACCCAGCGCACAGTCACCTATTCGGGGGTAATTAGACAACCAACTAGCGCTGACCTGACGGAGCACCACGACCGGCAGTTTGCGCTGCTGTGTGCCCAGCCCACAGTCACCTATTCTGGGGTAACTAGACGACCAACTAGTGCTGACCTGACAGAGCACCACAACAGGCAGCTCGTGGTACTCTGTCCACTGCGGGTTGACACGACAGCTGAGGCGTTGTTAAAGTGTAAATTGCAGGTTACATTTTTCATGAAGTTAAGCAATGTGCTTATTAAACATAAAGATTAGAGCCACCCACCATTGTTTTGTATGGCTTTTTATAACACAATTCTGAATATAATATGAAAAGTTGGAACTTTTTACAGTGGTTTTAAGCACTACCCCTCCCTTCCACTAAGACTAGAGTTACCGTTAGTCTAACCATGGGTAGGCTAGCAGTTATATTGGAGACCTAGCAAAAATGGTAAACTATTGTGTTTGTGCGGGATGTACGAATACATCAGAAACAGGGCCGAGGGTCCACCAGGACAAACGGCTGATTCGTGCCTGGGTGAGGTTTGTGGCTACAAAGTGGGCTGATTTTACTGCTGCCTCTGTGACCCACTCTCTCCTCTGCCTGCTGCGCTGTGGCCCTGTGTGTGTGTGTGTGTGTGTGTGTGTGTGTGTGTGTGTGTGTGTGTGTGTGTGTGTGTGTGTGTGTGTGTGTGTGTGTGTGTGTGTGGTGGTGGTGTGTGTGTGTGAGAGACGGCCGGCCAGCGATGTTGTCAGGTGCTTGTTGAGTTTAACTCCGAAAAGACAGTTAACCACAGGTTTCCATTAATCTTATGATGGACATGTGTCATGATATTTAAACAAACGATCCGTCAACGGCCAAATAAAAGCCTCTTATTTACGAGAGCGGTCTGAGAGACCTCCGGTTTACAGCGGGGTGTCCGAGACTGTCCGAGCGACGAGCCAGCGGCCGGGGCAGGCGCTGCTTGTTGTTGCGTTACTTTATGGAGCTTCTCAACTCCGAAAACTTTGAAGCACATTGTCAATTCGGCATCGATTTTCGCAAGACTGCCTATATTTGAAATGTTAACAGTTAATTTCACACCTAAAACGTTGTCAGAAGTGAATTTAGTGATGAATAAGATGGTGAAAATTGTTAAAATTGTCTTGTTGTTGGTCTGCCAAAGAAGTCCCATTCACCTTGTTCTGAATGTGAGAGATAGCCACGCCCCCTGATTTGCATATAAGAACTGGAAATAAATAGAGAGGGAAATAAATAAATGTGGAATTAGGAAAATAAAAGTCTCTTGAAATAAATAAATGTGGCATTAGGAAAATAAAAGTCTTCAAATAAATAAATGTGGCATTAGGAAATAAAAGTCTCTTGAAATAAATAAATGTGGACTTATGAAATAAAAGTCTCTTGAAATAAATAAATATGGACTTATGAAATAAAAGTACCATGAAATAATTAAATGTATTTAATTATTTATGTATTTATTGCCTCATTTATTTATTTAATGATGTATTTCAAAGGCATATTTATTTATTTATTCATGTATTTATGTATTTATTCATTTATTTATGTATTTATGTATTTATTCATTTATTAATGTATTCATTTATTTATGTATTTATTAATTTATTTAATTGTGAATAAAACAGCATTCCATAGTCTGGGGGTCTTTTAATTTCCTACACTCTAAAAAATAAATACGTAAAATAACAATAACAGTTCTGGCATCTCATCATTTTACCCCCTACATTTTTTTTAAATTATGTGTGTTGCTACAGTTAAAATACAGAACATTTTCTGTTAGGCCTTTATACAATTCTTTCACAGACTTGGTCGGCATTACTGGGAACGCCGACTAAAACGTCATTCCTGTTTATGCCGTGGGGGAAAACAAGCCATTAGAATGAATGCGCGTAGACCTGGTTAGAAGTTAATGTTTACTCTTTGTCATATTTACGATTGTTTTTTGTGCTTTGAACAATACTGAAAAGTTGCTGTGCCCCCACGGCAACTCCGCCACAAACCACGCTCCCCCAGCTATGACGAGTCACCGACCAAGTGTATACAAAGCTGGTCAGTTAGTTAACTTCTAAAAACGTTGAAAAAGCATCACAAAGGTCAGGAAAAAACGTGACAAAAAAATTCTGAAAATAATTCTAAAATGTCATTAAAAAAAGCAAAAACTAAATCTCCCAAAACCAATCATATTTTTGAGGGAGACAAATCTACCTCTTCTAAATATTTGGGACATATCCCCTGCATCCCCCCCCCCTCTGAAATCTACACCTATGTAATTGTCTCCTCTGTCCTACAAATGTAGAAACTACACAGCACCTGTTTTATACGTGGGATATGATCCAAAGCTTATGGAAATCATTGCATCAGGCTCCAAATCCATAAATAAAGATTTTTTGGAATTTAAAAATATCAGTTAGGAACAAGGGGGTAAGCCAGCCTCCACAAAGTGTACCTCCTATGGCGCCATTTTGATGCTAACAAGCCATCACCTGCTGTTAGCATTCCATCGACCCATTCATTTTGGCGTCACTTTGACAGCGAATAACTTTACATCTGAAGTGTTTAAAGAATCTATTTGTCTATTATTTATTTCTAAAGAAACACGACAATGTATAAAAGGCTCCATTACCTTGTACCTCACGTTATGGCTCCGTAGCAGACGCTTTTGTAAACATAGGCTAACGATTGTATCATAACCACGAGACTTACTCTCACAGTAGAGTAATTATAGTACAGGAGAAGCTCGCAGGCAGATTCAGCTTACATAAGCTGTTTAAGTTTAATGACTAATGTTAACTAGCATGTTAGTGATCAGTAATGAGCCTGTGCCTATGTTATCTCCTTACATATACCTACCCTCTCCGTCTCTGTAAGATTGGGAATGATTGAGATTTCTCTCGGCACAGCTACCAGAAGACTTCACACTTTCAGACAGGTTGCTCACGTCACATCTACGTCTTCAAGCTCAGCTGGAGGCTGCTCAGTAACGCTCAGCCAGCACCGGGAAAGAGACTTCTGACATCCTTCACTGGTCTCTGGTCCAGAGACCCGGGGTCTATTGGTCCATATTTAACCATGTTTATCCGTATTTAACTGTCTATGGTTAGGAATAATCTTAAAGGACAAAAGAAATTAATTGTTGATTAATAATTTTATAATAATAACAAAATAGTATATACACAAACTAGAGCTAGACATGTCACGAAAAAGAGCGCTCACGTACCCCCTGCAGTCCTCCAAAGTACCCCTTTGGGTACACGTACCCCCATTTTAGAAACACTGGTTTAGACATTATGGCTGACAATCAAAATCCTTATGGAGAAAATCCATGGGATTTGTAGTTCTGGAACCACACCGTTGAGCTCTATGGTGAGTCTGCTCTGATAGAGAACTTCCTGTGACAGTGTCTGTTCTGTGTCTGGTGCCTGGGCTTTGAAGCAGAGTGATCACTCGCTGCTTCCTTGCCTCACACCTCTATGTTTCAATCCCCCACCCCCTCCCCCCCAGTGACGTCACAGGCTCTGGGTTAAAGGGGCCTGCAGCACCCATGAACGCTGGAGGGAGGCACCTCCCTGGGAGTTCTGAAACGTTATCTGTCGCTGTGCTGGTTTTTGACTAATTTTTTTTGATTGATTAAACCACTTTGAATCTGGATTTGTGGATATGGGGATAGCTAGGCTAAAGGACTACACTCTAAGAAATATCAGTGTATTAGCAGTTGTATACGACTGTATAATTGACGTGATTCCCAGTTGTATTTTGTTTTTTTTACATTTCAAACCGCATTATTTGTCCTCCGACCAAAGCCATGCCGGTTGGTTTTGGGGGATTAGAAAAGTCCATTGTCACTTTTTTTTCTTTGTTTGTATCATCTTTTTTTCGAGTCGTTTTTTTCAGATGTTTTTGAAGGTTTTTTTCAACGTTTTCACGAAGTTTACTTACTGAGCAGCTTTGTATAAAAGAATTTTATACAGGCCTAACAGAAAATGTTACCACACACATCATTTCTGTTTTATTAAATTAAGGAGCTGCCAGAACCTTTTCTGTTATTTTGTGGATTTATTTCTTAGAGCAGGGGTCTTCAACATTTTTTAAGCCAAGGACCCCTTAATTGAAAGAGAAACAGAGCAGGGACCCCCTACTACATATATTGTATAAAATGAAGTTGCATAATAAACTGGGCCTACAGTAATGTGTAGGGCAGCCTAAAGCCTTTATACCTTTTTGCATAGAATACTAAAGCTATTAAAATAGCCTACTAATTGTTGGCGTGATTTTATAAATCATGTTTTCATGTAGCACAGTGAACCCTTAGGATGAACTGTGGATGTGGATGGCCCTTAGTGACTTCCTTACCTGTAGGCCAGTAAGCAGTGGGGATTTATGTTCGCTAAAAATACGTTAGAATGATGTTAAGACTTTTTACATTTTTGAAAAAAGTTTCAAAATACACGAAAATACTCCCATCATATCCCGATCACGTGACTGCCCCACCCTCCCCCCCTAAAAAAAAATGTTGTCCCTATGCTGTCTAAAGTTATCAGAAGATAACAAGATCCCTGTCTTAGAGTGTAGGTATTAGAAAAAAAAACATTGGGCAGAGATATGGACCGACTGTGAGTATTGATATAAGGATATTCTTGCTTACAAACTCTTAAAGAATGGCGGGATGGAGACAGATGGGGACAGCAACACCATGGAGTTTAGTGGGAAGTGATGAGGAGGAGTGGGAAGAGGTGGTGAGAGGAAAATCCAGGAAGACAAGTGGCTAAAGAGGGCATATTAGTGTCTAAAGGTCTAGACAAGTAGTAAGAGTGAGGGAGCAGAGGTTCAGTTGTTGCAAGGGGGGGATTTCATGAGAACTTCTCATCAGTAGCTCAGTCCATAGGAGTTGGTTTGGGAACCAGAGGGACACCGGTTCAAATCCCTGTATGACCCCGAAGTACGGAATGTGGATTAGTAGCTGGAGAGGTGCCTGGTGCCCAAGGAAAAAAGAGGCGCCATAGCCTGTAAACATTAATATTAGCAGTCTATGGTGCGTGCCCATATACAGAGGCCCGGTCCTCCATGTAGCAGCCGCAGGTTGGCCCTTTGCTGCATGCCATTCCCCCTCTCTCTCCCCTTTCATGTCTAAGCTGTCCTGATATAATAAAGGCCTAAAAATGGCTTGATGGTGTTTTAAACCCCGAATATCGACTTCAAGGCAGCGCTGCGACCGTCAACTTCAAGGCACCTAACCCTTAGGCCGGCTTCACACTGGGTGCGTGGCGTTTGCGTGTCAGCTGCGTGGCATGCCCATTTTTATTTGGGCTCCCATGTTAACAGGTTAGAGCTTACACACTGCCTGCGTGACACGCACGTCTCAGGCTTGGCTTGAGCCGCGCCAAAAACGTGTGCATGATCGAAATAGGACCCACGCCTATTTGTCGCACGACACGCAAGCGTGTTGGAAGTGTTTCCAGGCAAACTAGAATAGGAAAAGATGTTTATATGTCATTTTGACACAAATACATATTAATAAATGGCATGTTGATGTTTGAAAGTCTCTAGGTTTTGACATAAATGCAGATATAATGTAATTAAAAAAATAAAATAATAATTATCAATTTTCAAATATTGCACCTGTCAATACAGAACGAAATATTCTGTAGCCTATTTTGCCGTCAATACTGCCGATGTTGTCTTTGCTGTAATCAGATCAGTATATATTTATGTTTAACATGAAGTATACTACTGCTTGAGTGCAGTTAATCAATGGGAACCATCCATGTGTACAGACAAGGCTAGCAGCAGCAGCGCCGCGTCAGACACGTTTCTGGTCCATGCAGCTGACACGCAACAGAAACGCCATGCTCACGCCACGCTAACCTTAACTTAACCCTAACCCTAACCATTGCCTAATACCAGTGCATTCCAGGCAGCGCTGCCTGGAAGACTACGTTGGGGGCTTATAACACCAAATACCCTAAAAATGCCAGAAAAAATTATCTTAAAAAACTAGTTCAACACCTTGATATTACTTACTATCTGATTTTACTATGGATAAAATTGCTGTGCTTTTATTAATGTTTTTATTAATGTTTTGTAAGGTGTCCTTGGGTGTCTTGAAGGGCACCAACAAATAAAATGTATTATTATTATTATTAATATTTTATTACATTACATTATAATTTAATTTTATATAATGTGTACAATAATGCCGTTTTTACTTGATATATCGAATGTGACAAAATATTGCTGAAATACGGTTCCTTCTCGTCCTTTTTGGCTGCACCAAGCACCCGTACCGTAATACCACTTAAAGAAGAGCATTTCTTATTTATACTGTCTATGCATTTACCCCATTTAAGTGGTGGCTTTCGCAGATGGCTTAGCTTTAACGTTACCCGGGAGACTTGAATTTTCTGTTACGAACAACAGTGAAGTTAAGTCACAGTAAAGTTATGCAGAGACACGCGAGATGTAACGTTAGCTAGAGTTAGTAAAAAGGAAACATTCTGGTGTAAAAATGTAAGTGTGCTATTTTGGTTGGATACAGATTCGCGGGTTTAATTGGAACATTTGGATTCTAATTCCTGTTTTTACCCTGGGAGTGCTAACGTTAACTTAACGTTACTAACATCTAGCTAGCTAGCTAGCTAACGTCAGTGATGTTGTCAATATGTTAGCTAGCTAGCGTTAAGTAGCACAGTTGTAAAATTTCGTATAAACAGTGTATTTACACTAAACTACCGTTAGCTAGGTAAAAAAGTTACTCATTTCTGAATTCGTGGTAACGGTATGCCTTTTACGGTATTTTTTGGTTTGTGTTTTGGTTTTGATTGTTGTTTAACGTTAGCTAACGCTAGCTAGCTAAAGCCAGTCTGCAAACTCACGTCCCCTCAGTTTTTCTAACTTTAAGAAAACACGAGCTCGATACTGACTTTTTTTGTAAAGGCAAGACAATCAAACGGGACCAAATCACTCGACACACTGACTCGTATTCTTCTGAGGGGTTGTCCGTTCATGTTTAACGTTAGCTGACTTAGCTAGGTTAAGAACAGTGTTTGTGTCTGAATTTCAACCTAAACAACCAAGTTACTAATGGAAATACCTGACAAATGCCTTTCACTGGTAGCTATCTGGCTATAATGAATGTACTATACTAGCTATATAGCTACTATACTTACCGGATTTAGAATGCCAATTCTAGGATCACAAATTTGGATAGTTGTTATCAAAAAGTTGTGTCCCAATAGACCCATAGGTCACTACAGTTGCCTAACACGCAAGGGAATTAAGTTGCCTAACTATATTCATGGTACCTTGCACATGTGATTATGTATCTTTAAGGCATGTTTCTGCCTTCCCTGTTCTACCTGTAAAGCACTTTGGGTCAACTGTTGTTCGTTTTAAATGTGCTATACAAATAAAATGACTTGACTAATGATCTAATTTGTTATGTTTATGTTATGCTTTTGGAAAAAGGGTATGCATAGCCACCCATATATTTAGATTGTAAACACATCCTCCTGAACATTTTACACTTGTCTCTAGCATCACACCGTCTTTTAATTTGTGATTTGGGGATTTATAACATCAGAATACATAATCTCAGAATGTGCTTTTCTTGTTTTTGTCAGCATGGAGTCCGGCGTTGACTTTCCGTCTCCTGAGTCGACAGTGACCTCCCTGCTGTCTAGCTCAGGTCACCTGAGGAGCAGCCTTCTGGCTCCTGAACACAACACCACCTTCAGATACAGAGACAAGGTTCACTCTGCTTCTACTGTTTCTGCTGGGGATCTGTTTCCTACAACAAATAATGGGGCACTGTGGAGGAAATCTGCCTGTCTTTAACCTATGTCCTGTTATGATAACTGAGCCAATTTGGGCAGCCATTTATCCCACCTGACAAACAATGATGTCACTGTTTTTGTACATTGTGGAGTTCAAATGGATGATTGTAGATGGAAGTTCCCACTGGGTTTAAGATAAAGAAAATGAGCATTGTAAATATCAAAGGAGGATGTTACCATTAAACGTTTGTTAAAGGGTAACTTTTTTTTTTTAAACCAATCTTTGAAATTGGTCCAGTATTAAGCAGGCTCCCCGCATTGAGCAGCGGTGAAACAAGCTACAAAGTTATTGGGCAATTGCGCACCTTCAATTTACGTCCACTTAAAGTTCTTGTTTTGTCGCTGACAGGCTTAGATTATTATAGTAAGTGTCTGATAACATTATGGAAATGATCCCTACAGCGATAGACCTTTGTGTTTTAAGAGTAAGATCATTTTTGTTTATCATAAAACATCCCAGAAATTGCTATCGCCAAACCCACCAGCAGTCACTTAAAAAAAACAACACACACTTCATTTAAAGTCACAGATACAAACTAAAACTCTTGGTTTTGGTTTGTCTTTCCACTGTTCCAACAATCACCACTCTGGTTTGGTTGAAATAAACCCTTAATTCACTCATTTACATGTCAAAATATGCTGGGTCTGTACAATGATTTTTAATGTTTCCAGATGTTTGATATCAGGACGATGAGCTGACAGAACTGACAAGTTGAACGTTGTCCAATTAGAACGGACCCACCGCGGTGACGTTTTTGGTAGAGCTGTTCCGTCGACTCGGAAGAAAGTGAATGTTTTGACAATAAACTACATCAACACAACAGTATTTGGAGTTAAACTGGACGGGCCCTATAACCTCTGAATAGTTCTACTTGTTAAATTGCAATGTGAGCGGCAATGTGCATTATGTCTGCAGGATAATTTAAAAAGCAACCGCGACTACATTGTGCGTCTGCCCTATTTCTGATACTGTGGCGGCAGATATTTTGCCGTGGCGGGCTGCCACTACAAAATCAGCATAGAGGAAACGCTGAGAACTATTTATTTAAATGGAGTCTGGTGAGTTTGGCGACGGCGATTTCGGGGCTGTTTCTGGTTAAATAAAAAGGATATTACTCCTTAACAAAAAGGTTGTAGGGATCCTTTCCAAAATGTTATCAGAAGACACTTAGAATAACACTCTTAGCCTGTCAGTGGCAAAAACAGCACTCTCTGTGGACAAAATTGATGATGTACATTTGCCCTTTACGATTACATTGCAGCCCGATTCGCTGCTGCCGGTTGGCATGATCTCGCTCAATACTGGACCAATTTCAAAGATTATCTTGCAGGTGTGAAAGCCTCCTGGAAAATAGGGTCTAGGTTGAAAAAACAAAATACCCTTTGATTTC
This sequence comes from Perca fluviatilis, assembly GCF_010015445.1. NCBI lineage: Eukaryota > Metazoa > Chordata > Actinopteri > Perciformes > Percidae > Perca > Perca fluviatilis. Next base: position 3,256,897 of record NC_053128.1, read on the forward strand.
TGAATGATTTTAGTGCTTCAAGTTAAAATCCCTCCAGCAGTCTTTTTTATGTCAGTAATAAATGCCAAGGCAAGCTGATGGCTGAAAAGATTTTTAGGCGCTGGGCTTACTAAAATTATCACTCATGCTTATTGATTGGTTGATTTATTGCAGATCTATGATTCAGCATCGGCCGCGTTGGACGCCTACATCACAGACTTTGAGAGGAGTCGTCAGAACAGCGGGTCGTTGACAGGAAGTCTGGTTCTGCCGCGCAGTCCGCCATCCACGCCGAGCAGACCCAGAGCGAGCACGCTCAGAAACAAAGATGGTAGGTCACCACATTCATCAAGTAAACAAGTTGACGGTCTGCAACAGTTTATCTGTATATTATTGTTCTTTTTGTGTTTCTGTCTCACAGTTCTCAGGGAGCGTTTGACCGAGAGGGAGCTGGACTTCTTGAACCTCCCCGTCAGCTCTCTACATCACCGTGGCAACCGGGACCGACTCTCCATGACGACAGACGAGCTGCTGTCTGTCCCTTACGACGGCTCGATGCCTGTCACTCACACCTCCGCCTTCATCCATGGTCTTTGCATCATCCTTAACTCTGCCCTCACCAAAAGTTTTAAACAGATTGCCCAATATTAAAAGTATATATAATCAGTAATAAAAGTATTAATAAGTTGAAGCCTTTGTGTCAGTCTGCGTGCCTCAGTTCTTCTGACTTGTCTCGTCTGCTGATCCAGGTCTCGTTTCCCAGTCCGGAGCCTCCCAGCCTTTCTCCTCATCCTCCAGACCCGCACACAGAACCTGGGACAGACCTAGCAGCAGCCACGCTGCCCCCCACCTGAACCACCACCACCCTCATCCAACCAGGACGCCCCGGAGCTCTAGGTTCGTGCTGTTGACACTTATCTGTCTCGTTTGGGATGTTTTCTAAAAGATCTCTGTTCTGTCCCGTCGAAAGTCTACCTCACATTCTACCTTTCGTTACTTTCTTTTCTCTCCAGGTGCAGAGAAAGACCAGGGGCAGTCATGTTTAATCCAGATGTTGACATCTCCTCAGTCAGCTACTATAGGGTGACTACCATTCACATATTTTTGATGTACTTTTTTCGTGGGCTTTATTGGATAGGATTAAGACAGTGGGAGAGTACATGGGGCGCACCCTCAACCAGATGAGCTACCATGGCACCCCATACATTTACATTTTTATTTGCGTTTTTTGGCTCTGATTCTGAGCAGGATTGTATTGAATCTAATCGTTCCCTCTTTCTGTCTCCATCAGTCTGCACCCAGAACGGGAAGGTCCGAGTGGGCAGAGCCGTCTTCATCCTTCCACCTCCCCCGCTGGTTCACCAGTAACAAGAGTGACATGGACTGTTCTGGTATCACCAGTGTGCCCGACCTGAAGTACCCAGCCTGGGTCCAATGCTGTGATCTCAGCGAGCCGCCACCGGCCTCCGAGTCAGAGCTGTGGGATGACCACGGTACAACACCCCCTGCATGCCACCAACACTGCCAAGGTCCAATGTTCAGTTCCCTCAATAACACATCATACATGTTCCTCCTTGTTACTGAAGCCACTTGGCACTACATCATCACTCCTTCATCTATTTGGCAAAAAAATGGATAAACACTGTTTATCTGCCCTAATGTAAGCTGCAGTTGTTTGCATATCTGGCTAAAAAACTCAGTATTTACTGAGCTTAATTTTAAGGCCAAGGTTTAACTAACTGCGTTAGTAATTGCATTAGTTTGTGGGGTTATATGAGTCAACTGGAAACATTTAACTGCGACTACTTACTTGAGCTACCTAGCTACATCTGAAAATGTAAAAATCTGCGTTTCAGCGGTGTTGAAATGTGCTCTGTTTGCACTATTAAAGGCTGCAAATCAGTCCGTGTGACCCTGTCCACTTTTTTTCCGTGGAAGTTTGCAGTCCTCAATATTATTGGCACCTTATTCACGGACAATCCCTTTTTCATCTGATAAAATCTTCAAGGACAGTTGTCATTTCAGGCGGCAAGATTGATGATCGCACACTAGCGATGAGAAGCTGCCTTTGTCTTATTTGTGAAATCAAGAATTGAATAAAATTTGAAAGTATTTTTTTTATTTTTATAAATACTGTGAGTAGTAAGTAGAGTTGCTCCCATATCATTTTTTGCTTTCCAAAACCGATTCCAATACCTGAACTTGCGTATCAGCCGATACAGAGTACAGATCCAATACCAGTGTGTCATATTTTATTATGATTTTACAGCTGTTTACTACTAGCCTGGTCCTACCAGACTCTGGTCCATTTCATTTGTCCAGAGAGTCTGGCCACTCTCCATTGACAAGTGTCAACTTCCTTGAAGGCGGGTACTCTGTTGAAGTTTAAAACTATTGTATCTGCCCAGAGCCACTCTGGATCTGCCAGAACCAATCGCTAACGCTTGGTCGTGATTTTGGCTTAGCATCGCTAGCGTTAGCCTTAGCCAACTCCTTCACCACTAACGGAGCGAGCTGGAAAATCTAACTTTTCCCGAACCCCGTGGGGAGGAGGGCCACAACATCATGGCCCCCAACACAACTCAGCAAAGATTGGTCTTGCTCGGGCTTTAACTTCTGGATATTCAGCAGCGTTGCCACAACGGACCGAAAGGCTTCGCTCGCATCTTTCTCCGCCGCCATTACGGAACTACAACTCAAACTAGCGCACGACCTCAACGTCATCGTTCTCAGCCACTCCCTCTGTTCGCTGATTGGACAGGTAAAGATTGGCCAGAGAAAACCCCAAAATATACCGCAAACCCAGACAGAGTACTGAAGGAAAATGAAAATTGAGCGGAAGTACGTAGGAGGGCGGAGCCAGGCTAGTTTGCTACTATCCCTGTATGGATGTGATATGATTTCTAAATTTGTTGTACAGCCTGGCTCAGGTTAAACGTTTTGTGAAACATGAGCAAACTCAAAAAATGTAAAGCCATAGAACTTTTATTATCCAGTTTGACAGTCAGTCATAATGAGAAAAGAAGATTTAAAAAAAAAAAAAAATTAGATGGGGCTAAATTAGATGGTATCTGCTCGGTGCATAAACTCCAGGACTTACCGATACTAGCATTTCAGGCAGAATCGCGTGCCTTTCCGATACTGGTATCAGTATTATGATTTCATCATCATCATCATCATCATCATCATCATCATCATCAAATGTGTTTTTCTTAACAAACCATGATCATCATTTTACGAGGGAAAAAAATGATAAAAAGTCTGATGTGGAATTTTTCTAGCATCCAACAAATGATGATGCTTTTTGGTGTTCTTCCACCTGCAGCTCCCAGAACTCCGTCCTGGGTAGCAGAGCTGGAGGATGATGATCCCGACCACAAACCTAAACAGGTGAGAGAACCGAATCAAACTGATTTGGAACATTCAATTTGATCAGTCAGCAGCTCATGTTATCTGACCTTTTTTAAAAAAAAAAAAAAAAACAGTGATTGTGTGTGTTTTGTGTGTTATTAGGTTGACAGCCAGCAGACTCTCAGAGATCTGAGGCTTCAGTTCGCTGAACAGATTTCTCTACTGGCTGCAGAGAGAAACAGCTCTGACATCATGGAACCACTGTTCAGAGGTTAAAAGACAAAACATGTTGATGTAAAACTACATTAAATGTGTGTTACAGACTAATAATGGTGTTTTTGCTGTTTGTGTTTTCCTCCTGTCAGACAACCGGATCGAGTCTCTGATCCAGAAGGCGGATCAGGTGTTGAACTCTCTGTCTCAGACTTCTGGAGAAGCAGATCCAGGTGAGTGTAGGACTCAACCCATGACTCAAGGTTTCAGACCACTGTTATTCAGGACAAGATGAGTGTTTGGTCGTAGTTTGTTCTCTACCAGATTTTCATCTGGTAGGATTTTATAACTGAAGTCATCTATTGATGATGATAATACGATAATAACAGTGTTGCCTCAGGAAACAATATCAGTCCCCAGAGAAGCTACAGGGTTTGTTCCCAATCTCCTATCAACTTGATGTGTCTCTTTGCAGCGGTAGAATTTTCAGAAAAGCCGCTTTAAATTGACTGGTTCACTCTAAAGCAAAACAACAAATACACGTCTACGTCCAAGACCAGTACAGTGGTGCTCATAAGATAATAAACCCATGCCAAAGTTGACTAAAAAGAGGAATAAAAAAATCATCTTTTGGAAATTGATCTTAATGCCTTAATTAAAAAAGGAGGAAAAATCCAACTTTTAAGTACACAAATTTTCTTTGTGAATGAATAATGTATCGTAAATAAATAAATATTCTTCCTTAAAATACAGGGGGCATAAGTAAGTACACCCCTATGTTAAATTCCCATAGAGGCAGGCAGAATTTTATTTTTAAAGGCCAGTTACTTCAGGGATCCAGGATACTATGCATCCTGATAAAGTTCCGTTGGCCTTTGGAATTAAAATAGCCCCCCCCCCCCCACATCATCACATACCCTTCACCATACCTAGAGATTGGCATGGGGTACTTTCCATAAGATCCTACCTTAGTGCAGGCGGTGTTCTTAGCTGATCGCCATAGCAACATTTAAAAGTGCTGTGACATCGTCTTACATGTTTTTTAATCTTGGTCAAGTGAATAAAACAATTGTGGTCACTTGACTTTTTTGAAAATGCGGGTTTGTGCAAGGTGTGACAGTTCTCTCTGACCAATCGGTGGTCTGCAGTGTTTTGACGCCACCTTCTAGTATCGACTCAGCTGGCTTGGAACCTCGACCGATGTGGTACCAAAAAAAGTACCAGCTACTATCCACAACTTTTGCTAATGGAAAAAAAAAACAGAAAAGAGGAGGAGGAAAGCTGTGCCGTACCATGCAGTGGAAATGCAGCAATACGCAGATGTTACCCTTGTGTCTTGTTGCTTATTGCAGGTTTTATTGTGTCTAAATGTGACCGTTACTGTTATCTGACACAATCAGAGAGACAGTTAACAGTGAAATCTTTAGCTTACAACACCATCACTGCATTAAAGAGGTTTTTCACATATGTTGTCCACACGGTGATGCCTTGTTCTTAAAAAAACTAAATGTTGACTAACTGTTGTTGTAGGCAGTCCAGCTGATTGTGTTGAAGAAGCTGTCAGTCCAGCGAACACTGAGGAGCTCCTCTGTTCTTCCTCACACTGTCGTCCATTCACTCGGTAAGACTTATTTACACTCCCTTTTTTGCCTAGCTCTGATGAACCATGCACCATGAATAAACCCACTGAGTAACGAGTGACATGTTGAACCTGCAGGGACTTTGCAACAGCAGCAGCAGGAGGGGTCATCACAGAGGCTCTGACTGACATTAAAGCTCAGGTAGGTGTTCATCCTGTCCTACTTCACTCCTCAGAGCCATCTGCCGCCGCCGCTGCTGCTGTACTCCACATGCAGGAGACACACGCATAGAGGTTCCTGAATTTATAGTTAGATGTCAAATTGCGGGTCATTAAGTTCTTGCAGTGGTAGTGGAATAGGCCTATTCATCACTTGTCTATATCCTCAACGTTCCACTTCCGGGATTGGTCCGGTGCCGCAGGAAATTCCGCTGGATGCATGTCTTTTCGCCGATGTCTGTTTCCTTCTGCTTTCTTTGTATTGGAATTTTAAACTCCAGTAGACTATGAGGTTAACTGCTCCTCAGATCTCTGCAGGATGAATCCAGACAGCTAGCTAAACTATCTGTCCAGTCTGAGTTTTCTCTCAAACGACTAAAACAACTTTTGGACGTACACAAAACAAGTTCCTTCCTGAGGCTATTTCTTAGTAGAGCTGTGATTGGGCTTTAAAAGTTCGGCCGACAAGGCCCGAGCCCGACAGAATTCGGCCGAGCCTGACAAGTACATTTTGATTGACAGCTTTTTAAAAGCCTGAACCCGTTTTAGAGCCCAACATTATTCAAATTTGAGCACGCACGCAGCTCTTTTTCCTTTTTTGTCATTTTATAAATTTTATACGTTTTGCTTTCTTTGCCAGTGCAACCAAAACGTAATCGCCAAAGGCCACCCTCCGTTTCACCTCCTCAACATCCATTTTCACGCTAATCGAAACGCATCACCTGACCGCTCATTTACCGCACAACCCGGAGCACGAGCCCAGCCCGAGCCCGTGTGAAATGATAGAAATTAAGACCGCCGATCGGGTTCGGGCAAAGATCTTCAGCTCTATTTCACAGCGTCTCCGTGCGTTGCTTAGCGCTGCCCGAGACAATTGTGATTGGTTTACAGAAATGCCAATACAACAGGGCATGTTTGTCTCCCATCCTGGAATGCTTTGTGGACTAGTCAGACCCTCCTCCGCAGCGCTGTGGAGGATGGCCTTGGCAAATCGAGACTAATTCATCACCACCTATAGGAGAGACATTTTTCTCTTTCCCAGATTATTAAAGAAGCTGCAGGGCCATGGGTAGCCTGTTCAGTAGCATAATCCACGTTTTGTGTTCAGATATACGATAGTGAATGGGGACCTCAGCTGGGTTTCCCATGTGGTTCCTATGACACAGAAGTCTACGATCCTCTGACATATCCAGGATCACAGCGCCCCCTTTTGTCTGCTGTCTCTCCCAGGCTCAGGGCTCCGGTCTCCATAAAAACAGCATCTTAAAGCAGCCTGGTCCAGTGGAGGCTCTGAAACAGATGCTGTTCAGACTGCAGGCAGTGGAGGCAGAGGTTCAGCGAAAAACACAGGCATCGGTAGCTCCAACACTCTCCAACAAGGATGGGCGGCAGACAGAGAAGACTCCAGAGAAGCAGGTATGAAAAGTCACTCTGCATCGATTATTATATTAGAAACAACATTTAGCCTTCCCCGTGAGTTATGTAAAGAAACAACCAACGGTAAAGTGTTTGAGGTTTGAGGACTTCATGGTGCATTCAGGCTAAGCATTCTGTAGCAAATAACATTAAACCCACTATTAATTACATTATCTTAATGCAGTGTAACTACTTCAGCATGTAAATAATGCACCTCAAATACAAACGTGAGCAAGGGCGTTGAGCAATCGCTATTATATCGAAACAACAGCCACGTGCAATTTAGCTCGCACGTGAAGAATACAAACAATGAAACTCACCAGTTAACTTAATTTAAATTTGTAAGACCAGGCTTAAAGTGATGGTTCGGAGTAATTCACCCTAGGGTCCTCTGCAACATCACCTCAGGGCCAAACAACCACCCCCATCCCCGCACAGAAGCTTTTTTCACCTGGGTCTAACAACATTGGGAGAGTTAGCTAGAGCGTTATCAGCTGAATAGCTTGCGCGGAGCCTAATGGACCCACATTTGTATCGTGTAAGTTACCCCACTAATAATGCCCGAAATGATACCAACGCTCTACAAGTAGTACAAATAGGTTGTATGCTCTCTTAAAGCGATGGATTGGAAAGTTTGTAAGTACACCAGAAGTTTATGAACACTTGCCTGCTCTCTTCTGCTCTCTGTTGCTGCTGCTGCTACGCAGTTGGGGCGAGTGCTTAGGGCCGTCTACAAATTACAACACCGAAAAGAGAATACAACAAAAATGTATTAATTTAATGATTAAATAAGGTAATGTCTCCAAACTTACCTCAATTATTACTTGTCTCCTGCTAGTTATACTACAGCACTTACTTTAAAAAAAGTTAAATTAAAAGGTATTTTTGTTGCATCTCTTTTGTAATTTTAGACGGACGCCAAAATCTCTCCCCACAGCAGCAACAACAACAGCGAAGAGCAGAAGCCAGCAGGCAAGTGTTATTTACATAAACTTCTGGTGTACTACAAACTTTATTCAATCCATCGTTTTAAGCGATAACATATTTGATTACTACGGTATTATCGGTATCATTTTGCAAAGTGTGAGTAACTACGATACTAAGCGATGGGCCCCGTAGTTAGCCTTCTCAGCTAATAACGCTACTCTACGCTTAACTCTCCCAATGTTAGACGCGAGTTAAAGCTTCTGAGGGGTGTTCTTCGAGGTCATGGTGCAAAGGACCCTAGGGTGAATTACTCCGAACCATCACTTTTAAATAAACTGACAACATAAGTTATACCACTTACACTTCTCAAGGACGTACACACACCATCTCAACTGACTTATCATCCGGACAGCGTCTCTTTTTCCTTTCTCCCTTTTTCTGCCGAGTGACGTGCGTGCCTGCTCGCGGTGTGAAGCGTGTGTCCACGCTATTCTCCGACATGCGCTCTAACAATGCAGCCCTATTTCTGATACCGTGGGGGGCCGCCATGGTCAAATCATCATAAAGGAAACACTGCATCTAGTGGCTCTAATTGTGGCATTGCTTTCACTGCTGAAAAAATCTTGACCTTTTATGATCCAAAAACAAATGAAATTGTGGATTTGGAGAAACATGACACTCTCTAGGTTTATTTAATGTATTCATTTACAGAGTTCCTAAGCCCACGTGGAAACTCTGCTGTCAACATTCAGCTGTGTTGTAAGGTAAAAATAATAACCCCTACATCAGAATGCAGGGCTCCAGACTAACTTTTTGCCTTGGTTGCACTGGTGCGCCTAACTTTTTTTTATTTAGGTGCACCAGCACAAAATTTAGGTGCACCCAAATTTTTCCTCGCATCGCCGTAACGCTGAATGGCGATACACGATATATAGCTCTGTATTTTTTACAAAGTGGGCTAAATGTTCAGTTTTAAGTCAAAGCCACTTTTCACAAGCTCTTTTATTAAAACAGATTGTGATTAAAATAAAATGCAAAGACAGGGTTTTCTTTACCAGTTTGAAAATATACAGCTGCAACACATATAAATGAAAGTTATCTAAAATAAATAGCCTGAGAAAGCTCCTTCATAAGCTTTCAACAACAATAACAGACTGATTAAAAGAGAAAGAGGACGCCCGGATAGCTCAGTTGGTAAATATAGAGGTTTGACTCCGACCTGCAGCCCTTTCCTATATGACAGGCATGAAAACGGGTCAGGGGTGAAAAAGGTGAGAAGGATATTACCCCTCTAGGGGGGTCCGGGGGCATGCCCCCCCGGAAGAAAATTTTAAATATTCCATATTTTAAAGCATCAATCTGATGCATTTTGAGATGCATTTTTTGCTAACCAACAGTGTAATATTTCAATATGCACTCATTAAAGTTAATTTGACTGGCAAAACAGTTAAAGTCCTTCTGACATTACACAATAATAAAAGTCATAATTTTTAAAGACTAAAAAGTTTTGGATACATTTGTACTTCTTCCAACCATATACTAAATAAAGAGTCAATGTGGATTTACATATTGCAATAATATCATAATCACAATCTACAATGAATCATTGTGAAAACTAAAATGTACTACTTTGGCCAGGTCATCATCAAAAAAGCAAATTAGTACATTCATGATTTTGTCCATGCTGATATTAGCTGCTTTATTTACAATTATTAAAAACGTGGCATTGTTTATCTTTTCATATAGCTAGAAGTCTAAACTCTGGGACAAGGCCGTTATGTTTAAATACCTGCCATGCTGAGTCCAAACAGACAAGGCAGTTTGGGCTTCAGATAGCTTTTACAAATCATGATCCGCTATGAACGTGCACACACGTATTGTTTGTATCACGGTCGGTCAGTAAAGGAACCGTCGCAGTCTTAACGGTAGCGGTCGTTGCCGGTAACGTACTCGTATTACAGAGTGCACGGACCGAAGCTTTGTGACCAGCATCTAATGACTAGCAAGCCCTGTCTTACCGCTGCCGCCGTCTTCCTTGAACATGCGCTGCAGAAGGTTGGTGGAACTCGTTTCATTGGTTGGTGGAAGTTCGATGATTGGTCAAATCCATAGACCGTATGGTTAAATCCAGCGCATTAAAACAAATCCCATGTGGACTTTTTAATTTATTTATTTTTCTAAAATAGTCATACGGCACCAGGCCCGAGTACTTACACCCCCCTCTCCCCCCTTAAACATTTTCTCATCAAATCTACACAATTCACGTAGGTCACCTATTTTGGTTTCAAAACGGCGAATTTCGCCGAAAGGTGAGTGATTTTCATGTCTGTACATGTCATCCCCCCCCACTCTCTCTCCCCTTTCATGTCTTCAGCTTTCCTATCAAAATAAAGGCCGAAATCTTAAAAAAATAAAATAAAAAATGACCGAAAGACAGGGGGAGTGCGATGGACTGAAGCGTATGCTAGGCTACTCAGAGTGACGGCTGACTCATTAGCGGCGTTACACCCGTCTTGTGTAGGCTATGAAATGTCTGTATCGTCACTGCGCTGCATTTTTATGAACTATGATCCAGCATTCTCCGTCTTACACGCTATTACTCAACCAACTGAAGTTAGTTTAATAATGTGTTTTTCGCCGTGGCGGCCGCAGTAACAGAATTACCAGCGGAAACACTGGTACCAATACAGGTTTCCCTCTCATACTTAACAATATACAGCTGTGTTATAACAATTAAAACTGTAGACGAATGTCGGGAGTTTGGATCAGCGGCGCTGTGTCTCTCCATGTTGCAGGTGAGCCGGCCGGTGTGTGAGTGAATGGGGCGGGGCTGCGCGGAGGAGAGATCCAAATCCTAACACAGGCACGGCTTTCCAGAAGGAATGGGTCATGTAACGCAACATTAAACCATATCGATATAAACAACATCGCTCCCTTAGTGGAGAGGCAGCGGATGCGAGGACGTTAGGTGCACCGGTGCGACCTAGGAAAAATCTTAGTCACACCCTTACAAATTTTGGTCGCATTTGCGACCAAATTGGTCGCACTCTCGAGCCCTGGAATGCCATTAGTTGATTTCAGCTCAGCGTTCAGCACAATCTCTCTCCCATCCCCTGTACCTGTGGTAGTGTGTAGAAAAAACCAGTACCATCAAGTTTTCTCCTACTTGGTACGGAAGCATTCGTTCTCGTGACAGCTCTACTTCTAAGGCAAAATTCCCCATCCAAGTGATTTTAAAAAGGAACAATAGCAAAGCATCCTGGCTGTTAACATTACAAACAGGTGTGGGATGTGTCCGGCCCAGGACTGGAGGGCTCTGCAGCGGGTGATCAAAACTAGGGTTGCACGAAATTGACAAAATGTGAAATTGAGATATCGATTATGAACATTGTTATATAGATATTAATTTTGATATTTTTAAACATATATAAAATTACAAAAGTTACAGGAAAACTCATCAAAATAGATTCATAACAAAACAAGTTTTCCAACAAACAAGGTTTATTTCAACTGACAGTCATATTGGAATGGTACAACATGAATGAATAAATAAGGACCATGTCTACAGAACAGGACATGTTCTACTGGTTGGACAGTATCAAATAAATAAATAAAGAGAACCGGACACAATTTCTTTCACTTTTCTGATTCGTTCCATTTAGTTGTCTCTATCTATTTCTTCACTTACACTGTCACTCTGTCCAAATATACACACACGTGGTACGCTCCATAGGGTTTGTCACGTAGTGGACCTGTGCACTGACGTGCACTAACGTGCAAGTGGCACGGTAACTGGCCAATGAAACATGATCATTAGCCTCTTTCCAACCAAGTAGTTATAGGAACGTATTTATAGAAACAGTCCACTTCTAAACAGTTCTTTTAACTACTCTCCCCCAAAACAGTTTTTTCCATTTGCATTCACACTGGCCAAGTGGCCATAGGAACTGACCTGTTGTTATTATAACACAGCCATCTAACTAGGGCTGGGCGATATGGACCAAAAGTCATATCCCGATATATTTTGGCTGAATATCGATATACGATATATATCCCGATATTTTTTTCCGCGAATTGAGAGCAAATGTTCAGTCAAAGCCCAAATCAAATATGACATGTCACAAGTTGTTTCATAGAAACAGTTGCAAAATCAAATAAATAATAAACCGGTTTCTTCACCTGGTTCATGATTAAATGCTCAGCTGTTCAAATAACAATAAAATGTAAACCTAAATACTGTATAACAGGAGTAACTTTTTTGAAATCAAAGCTCCATAGGCTATTTGTGATTCGTTCCAAAGGTCAATTAAGCTTTTGATATTAATATAATCTACTTTGTTCAAAATGTAATGCCTCATGCCTGTAAGCCTAGGTTATAGTCCCATTCTTCCACTTGATACTGCTTCCACTTAAGTAAACTAAAATATGAACTATCGACTACAAAACAAAGAAACTAATTAATGTGTTAAAACAAAGAATATTTATTATGATCGGTTCACAGATCTGAGTCCAAACGGAAACTTCACCCTTCTGAACTAAGAGTTTCTGCTTCAAGGTGAAGTTTAAACAGACTGAAATGTCCAGGCTCATTCCTCCACTATTTATTTCTGTATGTATTTATGCGTTACATGTAATTTTAACGGGCACTGAGCTCCAGATCCTGCAGCCGCAGACGGTCGCTGCCCCGCTGTAGCTTCTTTCAGTCCGCCTGCCGCCGAAACACTTAGTGGAACTTTCCGCCCATATCGACATACAGTTCGGTCCTGGACTACGTTTAAGATCCTACCGATCACCACTCTGTCTTTGGCTGGTCCGATCTGGATCAGCGGGGACCGCGCAGCAGCGAGAAGCTGTGTTTTTGCCGGGGAAGAGGCGCGCGACGCGACCGCGAGGGCTCTCCGCTTCTCCGCTGCGCCCGGAGCTCAGATTGCGTGGGGCGGCATATATAATCATAAAACACATTGTCACCTGTTAAATGTTATCCATTGCGGTTTGTTCTTTTCATTTCCTCTATCGAACATAATTAAGCAGTACAAAAGTCCGGCATCTTTAGCGTTGATCTGAATGCTTCGGACCCCTGTTCCAAGATGGCGGCGGGTTTTGACGTATGTTTAGAACCTCACGGCGACATATCTATGGGAGCAAGGATCACATTTGAACTATATCGATATATGCGATATGGTCTAATTCCATATCTCATTTAAAAATATATCGATATATTTGTTTATATCGATATATCGCCCAGCCCTACATCTAACCACCACTATGGTGGAAAAAGGAAAAGACCCTGCCCTGAAGTAGGAGCTGAAAGAGTTACACGGTCAGAGGAACTTAATAATCCCCAAATTGGTCCAGTCGGAACAGGAGAAAAAAAGGGTTCTAGGAACGTTACGTTCTAGGAACTGCAAAAATCCCTCTGGTCGGAAAGCGGCTATTATAGCGTTTCAAGCAGGCTCTAAATCAAGCACAACTAAGCCACACCGCCAACAGACGGGACACAGCGCTCCACAATATAAACAAAATATTGCAACCCCTTTAGATTAGGGGTGCACAATTCGATATCGATTTTAAGGCTCAAGAGTCTAATCAAAATTAATTTTCGATTTCAGAAACGATTCTCGATTTAATAAAAAGAAAATTCACAGTATGTAGTTACTTTTCCCATGTGATTGCAGTAGACATACAATTTAAAAGAAAAGAAACACAACAAATTAAATGTAGTTTATTAGTATTATGTCTTCATACAAAAATAAAAACTTTTGCAACTAAAAACTGCTAAGTGCCAAGCTTTGGCCAGCTTTCAAATACATTTAATTCAAGTATAAAATAAAACTGTTAAATAAAAAGAGCTTTTTGTTCAGAGTTGGGTGGGAGTTTAGAGCATTGAAAGAGTGCGTTGCTTGACTGGCATGTTAGGTACTTTAGGTTGCTGTTGGTCCACGTCTTTAATGTTAATCTCTGGGTGATGGCGTACCATGGCAGTTCTCAAGTTTGTGGGGTTTCCAAAATACTTAACTTTCGCTTTGCAAAGCCTGCATATAGCATGATTCCTATCAAGTTCTGTCTTCCCCTCGAAGTTATAAAAGCCGAAATGTGCCCAAACTCTCGCCTTCAGTGCGGATGGAGCAGGTTGAATAATTCTTTGAGGTTTGCCAACGTTTGCACCGACTAAACTACTTGTGCTTCACTCGTTCTTCTTTTGGTTATAACAAGAGTGCCCAGGCGTCAGTGTGAATTTGACGCAGCGCCATCCATGGGAATGGCGAGCTAAACTCATGTCAGGACAATAGTATGCATGCCAAATAAAATATATTCTATGAACCAATTTTGAATTGGTAGAGCTTGAATTGCGATACAAATGTGAATAGATTTTTTTTGCAAACCTCTACTTTCGATATAATATTGTGCAACGTGATACTGCGATAACGATATCGATCTATAAACTGCAGGAATGTGTGTGGGTGGGTGTTATGCGCATATCTCTCAAACCGTTAGTCCGATGGATTTCAAACTTGACAGGTGTCTTGCTATGGGCACGCGTAAGTGCAGTGCCAAGTTTGATGTTTGGATAAGAAACGCTAAAGATATTGTTAAATCTATAGGTAAAAGAAGCACACATTGGCTTTTGCTGCTCTAGCTGCTGGCCACTCCCCCTCTCACACTGCATGCAAACACTGACTGAGCTCCTGTTTGTGTCGTGACTCACTCGGGTTGAGTTGACAGGCCAGGGGTCCGTTTCAGGAAGGAGGGTTAACAAACTCTGAGTCTAACCCTGATCTCTGAGTTGATTTACCCCAAGATGGGAAACTCTGAGTTTTCGGTTCCAGAACAGCTGATTTGAGTTGGTTCAATCATCTCGGAGTAGGTTCACTCAGGGTTACGTGCGTGCACCGCCACAATAAAAAGGCAGCATGAATGGAGCCATGATTCTACGATTCACCATGGTGACAACCACAGACAAACGGGTCGGCGGAAATACTCGTGTGCACAAACGGCGAGTTTGAACCTCCTGTCTATGGTTTGAACACGCATTTTGTTAAAAAAGCAAGACAGCGGTTGCTGCTGCAAAAGAGAGAATTGGTGTGGGAGAAAATTGCTGCTCGAGTCAATGCATTAACAGTGTATTAATTTCATATTTAATTACAGTTAACTTATATTACTGGTGAAAACTGGAATTAAAACCTATAATTTCATTTAGGTGCAATCCTGCGGGCGAAAAAGTAAGCTACTATTAATCCCATTCTGAGGCTGCAGCACCATGATCATTAACAGAACTATAATTTATAATTTATTTCTTTTTAATGGCTCTCACTGGTTTGTGTCCAGGGAACACTACAAAAACGTTTAAAAAACGTTTCAGAACGAGTCACACTTTTCTGACGGCTCTGCGTACAGTGGCTTCACTATTACAGTACGATCCGCTACAAAGTTAGCAAAAAACGTAATGCGACACAAAGAATGTGCTGGGATGTTAAAGCCTGTCCACGATGGTGGATGTTAGTGATATGAGGACGGATAAGGTATATACATATCTGATGGACTGGGATAAAAACTACCTCTCAAATCGGTAATGTGGAAATGATAATACATCTATAGTCGGGACTAGTATCATCTCCTGACGTAAACTGTGAATTAATACAGCTTTTTTATCAACGGGATCATCGACAAAAGGACATGACATGTTTGAGGAAAAAAAAACGTTTTATAATCTCTGTCTCTCAGAGGGAGGAGACTGAGAGAAACTGAGAAAAAAAACCTTGTTTTCTTTTTCTCGAGGTTTCTTGAAGAAAACCTGCTCCCAACCAGGTTAGGTTCACAGACTCAGTTACCATAGTAACTGGCTCTGAGGTTAACAACCTGTTTACCTCAGGCTGTGGCACTCCTAAACCCATCCTCTGTACTCTTCCATTAAAAAAAAATAGACAAGAATTTCTTGTGTGGCATAAGGGACTACAACTCACATTTCGTTGTGCAATCCTGTGTTGTAGAATGACAATAAACCAACTTTGTAATCTTGTATGGTTACATGTTTTTTTATGGCAATATTAATAAGTTTATGTTTGTGTTGCAGAGGCCTGAGAGTGAAGGCGAGCTGGAGAATTTTCCTGGTGGACCGTCACTACAGAGGTAACTGACACTGAACACATGAACCTGAGAGTTTCTGTGTTGTTGTCACTTCTCCTGTGAAATATCTCAACATCTTTAAAATGTATTGGCACCAACATTTTTACAGCCTCAGCTGTAAAAATGTGTTTCAGCTGCGTGGGCAGGGAACATTATACCTTCCAAACATCAGCCTTCTAGCATTGTTGTGAGGAAGTAAGCATGCTAAAGTTATCATTCAGCTCAATGCACAGCTCTCCAGAAGTACAACCTAAGGCAATGGTCACACTTGGGGTCTTTTTTTTTTTTAAGCTTCCAGCGTCTGTTTTATAGCATTACTGCCCACTAAGTACTGCTTACTGGCGAAGTGCTAATTTCAAAACTTAACTTTACAAAGGGATAACCCCATCATTGTAACCAAAATATGTCAGAGTTTATATGCAAAGCTTATGTCAGTGAACTAGCATGTTGCTACTCCCCACAGTAGGCTGCTTGAAACACCGACTATCAACACACAAGACCAGTTGACCAATCACAGTCCTTGCGGTCTGCCTCGACGCAAAGACGCAAACATTTTTTTGGAGGTACACGTTGAGCTACGGCGGAGGGGACAGAGAGGGGGTCGCGTCGACGCAGAGGGGTCTGCGGGGGTACGCCGTCAATTCGACGCAGAAGCATAAATCAGCCTTTACACCGTTGTGAGTTCAGAGCCACATATTTTGATGAATATTTCCATCCTCAGAGCTATGCACCACCTGAGCCGTCTGAAGGTGCTGGTGGAAGAAAGAGAGAAGAAACACACAGAGATAGAAGAGGAGAAGGACGAAGATGAAGGACGCTACTCCTCTTCTTCTGCTGAAGGACTCAACTGTGCTCGGCAGAGCCCCACCTGAAGCTAGAGGCCGGTTTGCCGGAGCAAGGCCCTTCCAGTCAGTGTGGCCGTCGGTCAGTGTTCTCACTGGGCTCTCACTCGCGTCCAGCAGCAACAAACGGCAGATGTTTCTGCATAAAGTCTGCTCTGGATTAGTATTTGAGATGAAAAAGGTGCAATACACAGTACAGGGACCAAACCAGTCTAATCTGGAAATTCATAAAAGGTGTGTGAACAGTGTGTTACAGTTACAGTTACAAGCTGGGAAGGTTTGAGCACGTCCTTTTCCAAGTCTAAACTGTCACTATATCCTGAATCAGATCATCTGTAAAAATGAACATTCCTGTGCCTCCTCCTGGTGCTTCTAATGGCATAAGACCAAACAACCAATCAGAGCCGAGGAGTCTCTGCAGTAACAGAATATTTAAGTTTGTCTGCAGTTCATGAGCTGAGTCATAAGCTGTGTTCGAAACCGCTCCCTCATTCACTCACTCACTAGTGTCTATATAGTGTTTATTAAATAGTGAACTATAGAGGGAACGACCAAACCAGATTTCGGACACTACACTGAGAACATTGTTGCGTCAGTAGATGCGCCCGTTGTGGTGTGACGGAGGCTGGCGCGCCCAGCACCATGTAAACGAGCCGCAACCAAAATACTTCTAATACATCCCTGAAACAAACCGAGAGCTCAGATTAGTAAACGGTTGTATATTATATATGTTACATTTCCACTGTTAAGAAATCAAAGTCAGCTCAATATTTCCTTTTTTTTTGTTTTTGCAGTGCTGCTTCTCCTCCAGGAAAACACAGATGCGTTGCATTGTGGGATACAGGAGTAAAATGTAGGGTACATTGTATGTACGCTCAAATTAGCAGTGCATTGTGGGGGAATTAAATCAACTGCGGCGAATTGGAACACCACTACAGAATGGCGAACACACTATACACTATAGTGCTCTATTTCCATGATAGGGAACAGTTTCCAACACAGCTATTGACACTCGGAGTCTTCTCGGCTCTGATTGGTTGTTTTCCTTACGGGCGCATTGGAAACATGCAAATGCCATTAGGAAAACTATGGGGATTATTATTTTCACAGTGAATCTGTGACATGTAATACTGTCAGGATATAGTGACCGTTTTCAGCAAATATGACCAAAACTACCTACTGCACCTTTTTAAAGGAACACTCTGACCTGCAGAGGACTGAGCCTACATGGGGCGCACGCTCTTACTGGGTGAGCTAGAGGTCGCCCCCACATTGTTGCTCTTTAAATACCGGATGAGTTTGAAGCTCCGCAGTCTCTCGGTGACTACGTTAACATGCACATAATATTCTGCTTTTTGCCCTTATTCCGAAAAAGGCGATATTCTGACTAAGCTGTCTTCTTGGCTAATGGAAGTGAATATTCCATTAATCTTATCGTTTACATGTAGCTGTGCAAAACATGATTTTTTTTCTAAGTTTACCAGTGGTGGTGGACTTGTTGGACCGTGTGAACACAGCCTCCCTCTTTCATTCCTTCAACCAGCTTCTTGAAAAGAGCTTAGTGATGATCCAAAAACCTGTTGATATCCAAGTCTTTGATAATGTTTAAAAGTAGCTGTGTTTCTCCTTCTTAACGGGTCTGCAGCCTTGTAAACTGTTGGCTGGTTGGTTTGTGTACAGCAACCATAGCAACACGCTGAGCGTAAGCCGTAAACAGGCCGTAAACTGTGGTTAAAAACACTGAATGAGAAGCATATTCCAAATGTGCTGTGTACATATCCAAAAAATGCCTCTAAAACCAGAATAATACCGGAATATCCCACATGTCTTACTTGGAAAACGCTATATTCAGAAAAAGGACATGACCCGTGTGTAATATTTGTGTGCATGTAAACGTACTCACTGATAAGTAACTGAAAAAATCTGTCTCTCTATATAACCTCTTCCTAAATCCTGCAAGCATCTGTTCAGCTGTTGAGACACTAAAAGTGTCAAAATGGTCGGTGAATGTGCCAATATGACTGGGTATATAATGTCTAGTTATTGCACTGAAAATGTTTTGATGATAAATCTTTCTATGTCATGGCGACTGTAAACGTAGCCACGTCACCATGCTAACATTGCTATATTATAATGCTAAATGTTACATGCTCAGTATTTCCATGCTAAAAACTGAAATGTTGCATGTTAAACGTGATGCTAAACCTCGACAACAAGGGTGTTGTGAGGAGAAGAAAACTTTTGTAACTATATACTATTATTTATTGAGGCAACATTGTTTGTTTAACACTGATGTAATGAGCAGTTTGGCAGATTTTGTGATAGTATTTAAAAAAAAAAAAAAAAAAAAAATGTAATTCCCCAGACTAAGATAGAGAAATGGTTTAGTTTTTTTACTATTTGAACAGAAATTCTGTTATTGTACTGGTGCCAATATTGAAATTTCAAACGATACCCAGCCCTACGGAGTGTTGGCATGCCATTGCTGCGCTATAATTAGCATCTTAGCATTAAGCTCAAAGCAGAGCTGGGAGTCCAGCTTAGCCAAAGGGCCTGACGCGAAGGGCGTGAAGCGCGTGACGTAGGTGCATTTAGTGCGTGTCCAAATCCACTTTTGCTAGTTTGACGGCGGGAAAAAGTGTCTGTGCGCCGGGCGCCTGGTCCTAAAGGGTTGTTCTTAGTGTCTTCATTAATCAGAGGTGTGTTTTGGGCGTAACATGCAATCAACCAATCGGAGATCATCTCCCATTCCCTTTAAAAGTCAGGCGTGTTGCATTGATATTGTGTGTGTGTGTGAGTGTGAGTGTGAGTGTGTGAGTGTGACAAGCATAGTGTGCGCACGCTGTGCATGAGCCTAGGAGCATTTTTACTAATACGCTGTTAAAATAACAATGAAATGCTGCGTTATTGACTTTAGACCAGGTTTTTGTTGGTCAATGGCTGTAAGACCAGGATGCCCAGAATGCACCTGAACACACCTCCCTGTAAGTCAATTGTCAACCCTACAATATATTTGTAATATCGATGTATTTGGTCAAGAATATGGTGATATCTGATTTTCTCCGTATCGCCCAGCGCTATTGATAATATAAAAAAGCAAACAAATGTGGACGCCTCTTTTCGACCAAAGCCTTTCGTCCATATTCAACCTAAATTTAATGGATATAGTGCTGTATTAAATGTGCAGTGTTATTTATTACTTTATTATCTCACAAGATGGGGATCTTTCCCATCTCTATCATCCATCCCATATGACATTTGATTAAGAAAATGTTCTCTTTTGGCTCCATCCTCAACAAGTCAACGTTTGTATTTGCTGGTGAGCTAAGATCATTGCAGCCTCACACTTTAGTTCCTGGATGATTTCGGTCAGTATATTTTATTTTTTTATTTTTTTTTATTTTACATGAATCAGAAAATCAGATTATTGATCTATTTGTATTTTTATTCACTCTTTTTGGGCTTTTCAGCTGATGAAAACCGACCGTCAGTGTTTCCTCTCGTGCTTCACAGTCAGAACCATTAAAGTGCCAAATCAGCGTTGAGACAGACGGGAGACCTGAACATGAAAAGAGATTTATTTTCTAACTGATGCAATTTGAATGATTAACACAAAGTGCTTATATTTCCAGTTCACAATAAAACATATCTTAGTTTACTACTCATGGTGTCAGCTCATTTTTAATGTTATTAAAGATCATTTGGATGTTATTTGGAGTTGGACCTCTTTCACGGCTTCCCATAAACTATTTTGAAACATTCCAAATAGAGCTGCAAAGATAAATCGATTAGTTGTCAACCATTAAATAATTGCCAACTATTTTTATAAATTGATTTATCTGTCCTTTTTAATAAAAAATCTAATTTGAGGATGTCATCTTGGGCTTCTGACATTTCTGTCTTTTTTTTTTTTAAGATTATGTTTTGGCTATTTTAGGCCTTTATAGGACAGCTGAAGACATGAAAGGGGAGAGAGGGGGAATGACATGCAGCAAAGGGCCGCAGGTTGGAGTCAAACCCAACAATTAATCAATTAATCGACAATAAAAAATTATTATTCCTAAACCAAATGATTTTTTTCAAATCTCATTGAAGTGTGAAGGTTTTGTGTCATATTGTGTCCAAAGAAGACATGTTTGGTAGTTTCTATAAAGTTGGGAGACTTGTGAAAGACAAAAGATATCGGCAGAGAGTCAAACTCCAAAAAACAGGATCCTACATTTTCCGAATTTTTGTTAAAACCTCCCTGCTTGGTAAAAAAACCAACACCGCTTGTTTGTAACGCAGACTTTCTGACCAGAGTGTGTGTGTGTGTGTTTTGTATCTGTACTAGCAGTGAGAGAACTTTTCCATTACCACAAGAAAACCTTTTAAAGATCAACAGCTGGTTTCACTCCCAAGTTTTTGCGTCTTTCGTGTGATGTCACGCCCAGATGTTAATCAGCCCATCACTCCCTGCTGACATCACAGTCTCCCCCGTGTGATCGAACGTCACGCTCTGCACGCCATCCCTGTGTCCTGAGAGGCTGCTCGCCGCGCGCGAACCCACCTCCACCACTCTGACCAGACTGTCGCCGCTGGCGACGGCCAGCATCTTCCCCGAGGGGCTGAACGCCACCTGGTTGGCGGCCGACGGCCCGGCGTCTACCGTGGCCATTGGCGCCGCGGGTTTCCTGATGTCCCACATGTTGACGACGCCACGGGAGTCGCAGGAGGCCAGGACGTTGCCCGCCGGGCTGGAGGTGGCGTGGTTGCAGGGGTGCTGGTGTCGGCGGAAGGTGGAGCCGCAGACACCCAGTCTGGCGTCCCACACGGCGAGGCTTTTGTCGGCCGAACAGGTGAGGAGGAGGTTGGAGGAGGGCAGGAAGCAGACGCTGTTGACGGAGGCGGTGTGGCGTCGCAGCGTGAGGCGGCAGCGCTGGCTGTTCAGGTCCCACAGCTTGGCGGTTCTGTCAGCCGAGCAGGAAGCCAGGAAATGGCCGCACGAGTGGAAGGAGCAGCCCCAGGTGGGGTGGCTGTGACCGGGCAGCGTCAACACGCAGCGGCCACGAGAGAAATCCCAGAGACGCACCTGCAGGGAAGACCAATCCAAGAGGGGAATCAAATCTTTATTTCCTCCAGGAGAAGTTGCACAAGAGCATCATACCCACTGCTATGATTATTTAAAGGTCCTATGACATGGTGGTTTTTGGATGCTTTTATATAGGCCTTAGTGGTCCCCTAATACTGTATCTGAAGTCTCTTTTATATAGGCCTTAGTGGTCCCCTAATACTGTATCTGAAGTCTCTTTTATATAGACCTTAGTGGTCCCCTAATACTGTATCTGAAGGCTTTTAAATAGGCCTTAGTGGTCCCCTAATACTGTATCTGAAGTCTCTTTTATATAGACCTTAGTGGTCCCCTAATACTGTATCTGAAGTCTCTTTTATATAGACCTTAGTGGTCCCCTAATACTGTATCTGAAGTCTCTTTATATAGACCTTAGTGGTCCCCTAATACTGTATCTGAAGTCTCTTTTATATAGGCCTTATGGAAAGGATCCCTACAGAGATAGACCTTTGAGTTATAGAGTAAGATCCTAGATACAGCCAGAAACAGCTCAGAAATCGCCATCGCCAAACCCACCAGACACCATTTAAGTAAACAATACTGTAATAAAAAACTATAAAGGTCTATCTCTGTAGGGATCCTTTCCATAATGTTGTCATCAGACACTTAGAATATTAATCTGAGCCTGTCAGTGGCAAAAAAAAGCACTTTTTGCGGACATAACTTGAAGGTGTGTAATTGCCCAATAATGTTACGTTGCGCTGCCGACTGCAGCGATCTTGCTTAATATCCAGTGTTCGAATTACGTGGGAGCCAGAGGGAGCCGAGCTCCCACAGAGTGAGGACTGGCTCCCATGAAAGCACCAAAGTCAAAAATCTGAGGGGGTCTCTCATATCTGAAGGTGTCTGCCATATGTGGCATTGTAATTTAATCTTAATCAACGCTCATTGTCCATCCCTGTGCGATCTCTTACCATTAAAAACGTTAAATTAAAATATAGGCTACTACGGACGTAGACCTGAGCCTACGCTCATGAACGCAACATGACTGCACTTCACCACCACATCAAATGTGGCGGTGCTGTGGTGCAAATTCAACTGATGTTTAGTAGGCTACACGTTAACTCAAAGATTCGCAGAAAAAATATAAACGTTGGAGGCCATTAATCGGCGCGCAAAGTCCTTGAAATCCATTCTGCAGTAAGCATCAGATAGCCATGGCAAAAAGAAAACAAGGCAGTTTAATTAATTTTGGTTTTACTAAGAAATGTGTAGTGATGACATTGATTGCACGACTAATTCACCTGTTGCAAGCCCTGTTAGCACACCTCCCGCCGGGGGGGGGGGGCAACGCAAGAAGAAGCTGAAGAAATAATGTCCTCTTCAGCCAGAGAGGACATTATTTCTTCAGCTTCTTCTGATCCTAACCCCTCTTGCTCCTCTCTCCCGTTAAATTGGAACAGCCAGCACTGGAGAGACTGGAAGAGCTGATAAACATGGCTGTTTGTTAAGGATGGAAGCTTGGGGTGTGTCGCTAAGGTCTAATTGAACGGAGGAATTCTGGTATTCTTCGGTAGTCTCAGTAACTTTAACCGTTGTTTATGTGAAATCTCAAAGACAGCCTGATGTATCTTTGTAAGTCATTGTAAGTCGCAAGCGCACGACACGCGCAAGTTACCCTTTAACGTGTCACCCACCTGTACACTGTTGCAGTAGTGTTCTGTAATAAAGATGAACTCACCATAGAGTCTCCACTGGTTGTTGCCAGTTTTGTCCCATCAGGGTGAAAGCTGCAGCCAGACAGCCAATCAGAGTGACCCTCGCCTGTCAGCACCATCTCACCAACCTGGCAACACACATTACATGACATCACAATCCAGTACAACAGCCAATCAGAGTGACCATCTACAACAAAATAACATGATTTTTATTGACTTGACTCCTCCCCAACATTTAATTTTGTCTGGTCTCTATCATTTAAATTCACAGTATCCAATTTGTCAATTCATGACATAAAGTATGTTATTATAGGAATCACCGGAGGCCCCACGATATGATATCACGATACTTATGTCCTGATACAATATTATCGCGATTCTTAACACATTAGGCTACAGCCTTTTCTCTGGATATTACAGTTAAGTTTTAAGGCACTGAAACGACTAGTTAAGTTTAGGAAAAAGATTGTGGTTTGGATTACAATCATACAAATAAAATGGAAAATAGAGAGCTAGGTGACCGTCAGGAGATATTCGCTGAATTTGACAAAAGTGTACTGGAATAACATCACTTACTATACCTTTTTAATATGTAAAATAGTATCTGTAATGTTGTCTCACCTTCTCTCCGTTGGCTTGCAGCGCCCACAGCCTCCAGCTGCGGTCATCGCTGGCGGTGGCCAGGATCAGTTTCCGCGGGTGGAGGTCTATGCAGCTGATGGGGAGCGTGTGGGCTCTGATGGAGTAGGACAGGCTGAAGGAACCGGGGCTTTTGCATTTCTCAAATCCCACCTGAGCCAGGTGAGGGTTCCCCGGGCGGCTGCAGGCGGCAGGAAACTCCGTGTCCTTCGGATGTCTGCTGCTTACGGGGCTCTTTGCCGGCGACTTATCGGCGCTGTCGCTCTTTCTCATGCTTTTCTCTGTCGCGGTTCGGGATTTTTCCTCCGTGGTGTTTAGAACTCGGTCCTTTTTTAAACCGATGAGCATTTTGTGCCTCAGAGCTGCTTGATATTTGTCCTCCAGCTGCCTCAGCGCCGGCTCGTAGGACTCCAGGTGTTTCTTCAGCTCTTTAAAGTCCTCTATCAGCCGGTTTTTGTCCCCCGCGACTCGTCGGTACTGTAGCCGGTGGAAATCCCTCTCCCTCTGCGTCCTGACCAGCGCCTCCCCCGCCGCCAGCACCTCCTGCCGGAGCAGGTCCGTGTCTCTGCGGACCGTCTCCAGCTCGCTCCGGAGGAGCTGCCCGTGCGTGAGGGCATCCGGAACGAACGAGAAGCACGTCGCTGCCGCCGGCAGGAGTCTCTGCGCCGAGCCGTACCACTCGGCCTCAAAGCGGTTCAGAGTTCGGCTCAGGCCGGCCCTGCGGAGGAAGTTCCTCAGGAAGTCGTCCACCGTCTCCGGGATTTCGGCGACGCTTTGTCGTTCTGGTGGTCCGGGTTTACTTCTAGAAGCAGTGGAGGGGGCCGCCTCCGTCGTTGCCTCTTCAAGGTCTTCCTCCTCGATACTCCTCTCCTCCTCCTCCGAGAAGACCTCCTTGTTCTCCTCCTCTGCTCTCTCTTTTCTTCTTGCCGACATTTTCTCTCTCGTCTGTCTCTGAGCTTCTTGTTTACCCGTTGCCATGGTTACTGTGCCCGGTGCTGAGTTATCTGAGTTCTATCCTTTCTTTAACTGTCTGGTTCTATACTTTCTTTAACTGTCTATGGTTCTATACTTTCTTTAACTGTCTGGTTCTATCCATTGACATATATAAAAGGTTCTATCCTTTCTTTAACTGTCTATGGTTCTATCCTTTCTTTAACTGTCTATGGTTCTATCCTTTCTTTAACTGTCTATGGTTCTCTCTCAGAGGTTCTTAAGCTTTTTTCAATAATGTTCCCCCTTTGAACAGTTTTTTTAAGCCACTCTTAATACATCCATGCATGTACCCCCTAACCGGCGCAAATCATTTTTGGTAGAAAAATGATAGATTTAATAGATTTTCTAAACAGCAGCCTTGGACCTGGAAAATAGTTAAATGATGATGGAGAAAGGAGACAAAAACTACAAAAACACACACACACACACACACACACACCGTAGAAAGAAGAAAGGCAACAGCCCTCGCTGCCATCTATGGTCACATGCACAGAGAGACACCTTTACAGAGCCAAGTTCCACTGTAGTAAGTAGCCTACTTGTTTCCATGGACCATACAATACAACGTAAAGGTGCAGTAGGTAAGCCTTATAAAACTAACTGACCCTATGTTCCAGTAGAACTACATGAACAAAAAAAAAAAAGAATCCGGCTCCTCTGGCACCACCTACAGCCTGTAGTGTGATTTGCAAAAACCCACTGCTCTCTGTTCAGATGCACCAATCATGGCCGGGAGGGGGTGTCTAACTGCGTGTCAATCAGTGGCGGCTTGCTCATTCAAAGAGGGGAAGCTAATTTTTGGCCTACATCATAAAAATTGTCCATTTATTTATATTATTATAATAATATATATAACTAGAAAATTCCGGAAGAAATTTTTAGTGTGCCTCCTACTTGGTGCACATCCGAATAACACTAGCTAAGTAGATAACTTGGCAACATTGTCACTGAGAGAGAGAGAGAGAGAGCTATCATAGCTTTTGATAGTTTTATTTTGTTTCTGTCAACTTTTAATGTAGTGTGTTTTAGAATGCTTAAATGACTGTTTATTTACATGGAGTTTGGTAGGTTTAGCATGCTTAAATTACTGATTATTTACATGGAGTCTGGTGGGTTTTGTGTGTGTTTGGTGTGTGTGTGTATGTATGTGCGTGTGTGTGTGTGTGTGTGTTTGTGTGTGTATGTATGTGTGTATGTGTGTGTGTGTGTTTATGTATGTGTGTGTGTGTATGTATGTATGTATGTATGTGTGTGTGTGTTAGAGGAGTGAGATGTATGTTTGACAGGATGTCATGTGTGTGTGTGTATGTGGGTGTGTGTCTGTGTGTGTGTGTGTGTGTGTGTGTGTGTGTGTGTGTGTGTGTGTGTGTGTCTGTGTGTGTGTGTGTGTGAAAAAGGTATGAAGTAGCTAGCGCTAAACACACCAGACTCTATTCAAAAAACAGTACTTTTAGCATGTATAGAGCCAACATACATTTTCCCATGTAAATCGGTAAACTATGTTTATTTCAACCAAGATTAGAGTTGTGATGGTTGGAAAAGTGTAGAGAAGACCAATAACGACTTTTCATAGCTTTATTTGGTGTCTGTTGACTCTTACTGTAGTGTGTTTCACGATGCTTAAATGACTGTTTATTTACATGGAGTCTGGTGGGTTTAGGATGCTTAAATTACTGATTATTTAGATGGAGTCTGGTAGGTTTTGTGTGTGTGTGTGTTTGTGTGTATGTGTCTGTGTGTGTGTGTATTTGTGTGTGTGTGTGTGTGTGTGTGTGTGTGTGTGTGTGTTTGTGTGTGTGTGTGTGTGTGTGTGTTTGTGTGTGTGTGTGTGTGTGTGTGTGTGTGTGTGTGTGTGTGTGTGTGTGTGTGTGTGTGTGTGTGTGTGTGTGTGTGTGAGAGAGAATGTGTGTGAGTGTGGGTGTGTGTTTGTGTGTGTGTGTGTGTGTGTGTGTGTGTGTGTGGTGTGTGTGTGTGTGAGAGAGTGTGTGTGTGTGTGTCGTCCCTCCCTCCCTCTCTCTCTCTCTCTCTCTCCTCTTCCCTCCCCCCCCCTCTCTATCCCTCCTTCCCTTCCTCCCTTCCTCTCCCTCTCCCTCCCTCCCCTTCCTTCCTTCCTTCCTTCCTTCCTTCCTTTCCTTCCTCTCTCCCTCTCTCCCTTCCTCCTCCTCCCTCTCCCCTTCCTCCCTTCCAGAAGTCACCATGATGGAATGTGTCTGTGTCAGAACTTGTTGCTATGGTGATTTCCACAGTGCAGGGTCGGGAGGGGGAGACAGTGTCTTCCATGGGTCAAACATATCCATGTAATGATAATTAATCCTCTTAGGTTTCTTCTGTAATTCAAAAACCGTGGGCCAAACGGCAAAATATTATGATCACCAGAGAGATAAAAAGTCTGGCGAACGCATTGATGTGGTTTTTATGTTTGTGGTATGAAATAAATGGGACACAGAGCAGGTAACAAACAGGGAACCATCTGCATACTTCAGATACTTTTTTCAGTTTCTGTCGGCAGTTGGTATCAAGAGAGCCAAAAGTGTACGTCTGTTGGATTCCATAGTTACATGTCTGCGACCGGCACAAAATTTCCTACATTTTGACCAACTATGGTGTAGGCTATAAAGAGTGAAAACTGTAGGGTAGACAGGAATTTGTTTGGAAAACTTTCAAAGAATCATAATGCAGCTTCACAGTCACAGTCTTGTCTTCGGTTTAAACTTTTAATTTTTTTTCTACATTAAAGAATGGCGATACAGCATGGTCCCAAAGATGAGTTGTTTTGAGCGATGTTAAGCGATTTCCCGACGATTTCCCATTAAAGTCTATGGGAAATTTTGCGCCGTTTTTTGCCGATTTCGTGAAAATCGTGCGGCAAATCTCTTAGAAAACACATAGCACACCTTTCCCGAGCGTTACCCACGTGATGATGTCATTTGTGTGCGCGTGTTGGCAACGCTTCGTGAGCCTTAGTGGGACAAAAATGTGGCGGAAGATGAAGAATAATAATAAGTATGAGAAACAATAGTCATTGTGCCGATTGCTGCTATTGCAGCACATCGGCACACTGAATAATAATGTAATAATTAAATTATATAATAATAATAATATAATACAATAATAATATAATTATTATAATAATAATTTATAATATCCGTGAGAAGGTTTCATCAAGAGGCATGGCCAGCAGTACATTTTCTTTGTCACGGTACTTCCAGTCAGCCAGCTATCTTTGTCCTACCAGGAGAGCTGAACAGACCTGTTACTTTGCCCTGTCTTTTACACTAAATCAATCTTAGGTGTTGATCTAACCCTGCGGTTTAATTCTACGTTTCTCCTCGGTAGGAAGACTTTCAAATGGCTTTGCCAAAACCAGGTCGACAATATTAGCATTGTCTGCCATCGTATGCAGTTTGCTAGCTGGCTAGTTCACCCCTACAACACTAGCCTAGCCTACTGTATGAATGAATGACTGAACAAACGATCTAACAAAACGATATTAAACTCGAAGGAGGAAATGTAGGAATTAGGTTAAACTGAAACAAGGAATGTGGACTATAATTGTATGAAATGTATGATGAAAATTGGTTAGCAATTTCGCCAAGCAAATACCAAGAAATAGGTTGCAGCAGCTCGTCTTGCAAAATCCGCGATGGGACTGAGCTGAGCTCTGCTTGAAGTTGAACAGCTTCGGCGACTTTTTATAGTACAAAATCGCTGTCAATCAAAAGGAGATGCAGCCACTGCTCCATTGACCCCCAGAGACTCTGAGTGTCCGTGGGCGGGACATAATCGCAGCATTTATCCAATGACCGTCTAGTTTCGAAGCACTGAAAAAAACTGCTCAAATCAGTCGCATTGAAGTCAACGGACGCTGGGCTTCAACAGGGAAATGCACTGAGACACTACGGGAATCTATGAGAAGGAAATCGAGTCAGCTAATTCTGAACCAACTCGTCTTCGAGATGAACGTATTCTAACACATTTTAGTCAATAAAATGTTAACACAATAGTACATATTTGACCATTACATTTTAGACATTTTAGGGGAAGCTGAGCTTCCCTTGCAGTCTTAAAGAAATCGCCACTGGTGTCAATCACTGCTCATGCACACGCATTCATTCTCCCTTATGGGAGGGAGGGGCTTAGGAGACCGTTTTGGGCTTTAGTGAAAAGGGGGGGGGAGGGACTGAGAAGTTGTTGATGTTCATATTTTTCAAAGTCCTGGATCTTCACAATCCTACCTACAGCACCTTTAAAGGTTCATTTTTGGGTTTTGCAACCTGGATCCTATTTACTCATGCATTGGTGCTTAAGTGACTAATATGAACAAAAAACTTGATCTTGGTCCTGTATTGAGCAAGACCACTTACCTTCAACCAGGGGGGCAAATGTTCATCCTCAATTTTGTCCACAAAAAGTGCTGCTTTTGCCACTGAGAGGCTCAGATTGTTATTCTAAGTGTCTATGATTCCTACAAAGATAGAGCTTTGTGTTAAAGAGTCAGATCCTTTTTGTTTAGCCAGAAATGGCTCATAAATCACTATTGCCAAACCCACGAGACTCCATTTAAATAAACGTTTAGCATGTATAGAGCCAGCATATCTCCACATGTAAATGGGTGAGTTAAGGGTTTATTTCAACCAAACCAGAGTGGTGATTGTTGGAACTATGGAAAGATAAACGGTTTTATTTAGTTTCTGCCGACTTTGAATTAAGTGTATTAATTACACCAATAAAATCATTGGTTACTGATTGGATGGGCGATAACGGTTTTGCAGTTACATGTTTAAAAAAATCTAAAAAAAGGATGTTGCTCTTTTACAAATGGTCAACCTCTGTATGGATCCTTTTCATAATGTTGTCAGACACTTAGAATAATAATCTGAGCCTGTCAGAGGCAGAAGAGCACTTTTTTTGGATGTAAAAGTTGAAGGTGCGCAATTGCCCAATAACTTACTTTGCAGCGTATTGCAGTGCCAACTGCGGCGATCTCACTTAATACTGGACCAATTTCAAAGATTGTTGTTCCTATCAGTCACTTAGACACAAAAACATTTGAAAATAGGGTCCAGCTTGAAAAAAACCAAGAAGTTTCCCTTTAACAAAGGTCAGTGCTAATGGAAGTTGAGAGAAACATAATGTAAATTGTATTTCTTTTTGAACAGACTCGTTCCCTGCAGCCCATTGATGAGATGTTCATGTTTCTCAACTACCTGGCGCTGGGTTTAAAACCGCTTGACCTGGCTGACCGGTACGGAGTCCACCAGTCCACAGTCCGTCGGATCATCACAGCATGGAGCAACTTTCTGTACACCGTGCTCGGCTCTGTGAGGATCTGGATACCAGAGGAGAAAATAGGGCACATCTGCCGGCTGAGTTCAAGGACTACGCACACGCTGTAGTCATCCTGGACTGCATGGAGCTGAGGTGCCAGTATCCTTCATCTCCTCTTCGCCAAAGTAATGTAATGTCAATACAACACTATGAAACTACTCCAGTACGAGAAAACGTTCTGCAGTCAAACGTTGCTTGAAGGGTAACTTTTTTTTTTTTAACCTAGACCCTATCTTCTCATGTTAATGTGCCCAGTAAGTCTATATCCACGACGTACCACTTCCGGGTATGCTCCAATGCCGCCCGAAATTCTGCCGGATGTCACTCTTTTCTGCCGGATGTCTGTAACCTTCCTCTTTCTTTGTGTTGGTGTTCTAACCTCCGGTGGATTCTGAGGACTATGGTTAACTGCTCCTCAGATCTCTGCAGGGTAAATCCAGACAGCTAGCTAGACTATCTGTCCAATCTGAGTTTTCTGTTGCACGACTAAAACAACTTTTGAACGTACACATTCCACCAAAACAAGTTCCTTCCCGAGATTTTTCTGCAGCGGCACCGTGGCTCCGTCCGGCGCTTCGCGCCACCCATGACAATTGTGATTGGTTTAAAGGAATGCCAATAAACCAGAGCATGTTTTTCTCCCATCCAGGAATGCTGTGTGGACTAGCCAGACCTTCCTCCGCAGCGCTGTGGAGGAAGGTCTGGCAATGCGAGACTAGTGCCTAATTGACTGATGGGAACAACAATCTTTGTAAATTGGTCTAGTATTAAGCAAGATCGCTGCAGTCAGTTGCAGCAAAACAAGCTGTAGAAAGCAATGTAACGTAACGGGCAATTGTGCACCTTGAATTTATGCTTATTTTCCCACTGGCATGCTCAGATTATTATTCTAAGTGTCTCACAAAATTATATTAAGGATCCATACAGAGGTCAACTGAAAATCACCAATAACACCCGACTCCATTTAAATTAACAGTAATTTTGTTATCGTAAAAAAATAAAAAATCTTCATTCAAAGCTGTCAGAAACAAAACTATCAAATACCGTCTTGGTTCATCTTTCCACCGTTCCAACAATCACCACTCTGGTTTGGTTGAAATAAACCCTTAATTCACCCATTTACATGTGGAGATATGCTGGCTCTATACACGCTAAAAGTCCTGATTATTTACATGGAGTCTTGTGGAGATATGCTGGCTCTATACACGCTAAAAGTCCTGATTATTTACATGGAGTCTGGTGGAAATATGCTGGCTCTATACACGCTAAAAGTCCTGATTATTTACATGGAGTCTGGTGGAAATATGCTGGCTCTATACACGCTAAAAGTCCTGATTATTTACATGGAGTCTGGTGGAAATATGCTGGCTCTATACACGCTAAAAGTCCTGATTATTTACATGGAGTCTGGTTGAGATATGCTGGCTCTATACACGCTAAAAGTCCTGATTATTTACATGGAGTCTGGTGGGTGTGGCGATAGTGATTTATGAGCCATTTCTGGCTAAACAAAAATAACTTTACTCTAACAAAAAGGTCTATCTCTGTAGGGATCCTTTCCATCATGTTGTCAGACACTTTATTATAGAATAATAATCCGAGTCTGTCAGCGGCAAAAACGGCACTTTTAGTGGACGCTAACTGACACTGAACATCTGTCCTATAGGGTTACATTGCAGCCCGTTTCGTTGCTGACGGTAAAGCGTTCTCACGCAATACTGGACCAATTTAAAAGATGTTACGTTCACATTAGTCACTTAGACATTAATGCATGGGAAAATGGGGTCCAGGTGGGAAAAGAAACACAGAAATGACCCTTTAAGTTACAGCAACGCATGATATTGCTCTGTGAGAAACACATTGTCTCTGTAAAAAGTTCAGCTTTGTGACAATTTTCCAGCTAATTCAAGAGAGTTTTTATATGGTTTATTTGATTAACGTGTTGTACATAGAGATGCATGATTTTCACTGGACATGAAGTCTATGGAACACTAAACTGAAGAAGAAAAATATTTGTTTCTGAGAAGTAGGGGAGAAGACGTATCCATTGGGATAATATACAGTCTTGAGTGAAATCTACTAGTGCCTTTTTAAATATGGAAGAGATTTTTTTTTTATTAGTTTATTTGTCAGGGACAGTGCAGCGCACATTATTACATACATAATTATCACAGTCAAAGCCATAACAATATGTGTAGATGTGTTGCATAAAAGGTTTCTAGCCAATAGGCTAATTTGCAACCCCACTCCCTGGTCAAGCCTTTCTAAAAAGATAATCCAAATATAATTTTTAAAAGAACTATACTGTGAGTTAAACAATCATGCAGCAGATACATTGTATACTAGTATACTACATCAACATTTCACAGAGTCGTGACCGATTACACAAAACAGCACATCACGTAACAACACAAACCCCAAGCACCCGGCCGCTCACACTTGCTCACCTACCATCTTTGCCCTCAAAAAAGGTTGGTTGTCTAGGGGAGTATTCCCCCAAGAGTTGGGACCCTGGCGGTCTGCAAGTATGTTTGGTAAAAGTATTAGTTTTATATTTAAAATTCTAAACCATGTTTCTCAAACTGTCTGTCTGTCTGCAAGTGACTCCAAAGCCCAATAGTTAGAAGCATTGATGGTGCGTTCAGTGTTGAATAACCATATGTAAATTCAAACATTTTTATTACAATCGGCTGTTTTGCCGTGTTGTCGGACCGTTTTGCAACGATACCTCCAATTAACGTCACAAATGATTAGCGTGACATTTGAAGAAAATAGGAACAAAGTTCACTGTCACTGTCAACTGAACAGATGGATGGGGTTCAGACAGGGTAAAGGCTGATTTATGCTTCTGTGTCGAATCGATGGAGTACCCTCGCTGACCCCTCTGAGTTGCTGCGAACGTTGGTTCCACTGACGGGGGTTATCCGTTTGTAAAGTGTCTATATGTCAGTAACGTTTTGAAATTAGCACTTTGCCAGCAAGCAGTACTTTGTGATCAGTTATGCTAAAGTTTGCTTGCTAACATAACATAAACTGGCTGGCAGACACCTAGCAAATAACCTCAGACTTATCGCCCCCTAGCATTTTGGCGGTGAATGCACCGTAGCTACGGCGTGGAGTTGACGCAGAAGCATAAAACAGCCTTAAGGCTTGTATCATGTGGACGCTGACAGTTTTGTTGTCATTACTTAGAATTCCTCATGGGGGCGACAGAAACAACGCACTAATTATGGGTGGAGGCCTCATGACACAATATCGTCACGATACTTATGTCACGATACAACCCGTATCACTCCAATAACAACGACAAAGGCACCTGACCAAGCGTCCGTATTTTACGGACACTTGGTCCTTATTTTGGGAGTGAGAATGTGTTGCACGATACGATATTATTGCGATTTTAAACATATTGCGATATTCTGCGATATATTTCAATGTATTACCTTTTTTATAACTTCACAATCTTCCCAATTTCAAATGATGCCCCCAAAAGGAAACTTTGTCAACATCTGTTTTGTCTGAAAAGATAAATGTCTGTTTGTTCATCTCACTTCAATTTTATTGCTGCAAAATGGGATTGTCAAGCAGACAAAGTGACCAACACATACAGTATATAATAATGCATCGATACTTGGGCATCTGTGTATCGATACAGTATTACCACGGAAAATATGCAATACTATGCTGTATCGATTCCCCCCGCTACGCGCACTAGCTTTAAGTGGTCCTTAGTCTGAGAAAGTTTGAGAAACACTGTAATGTAATGTAATTCCTGTAAATAGTAATTGTGTGTACAACAGGAAATGTCTTTTATATTGTGAACATTGAATGGATATTGGTTTATTGAAATACATCCAGTTTGTTCAGTTGAACTTGCACTTTGATTTGTGTTGCTCACCTACATTTCTATAATCATTACGTAACTTTACACAAAACCCTCAAAACACTCACACTTACTCATTTATCTTTATTTTAATTGTTTGCCGTACAAATAGCATGATACAACTGCACTTTATAATCAGACAAGTTCATAAAGGTTTTATTATAACGCTAGACCAATTTCCACTGACCTCAAACAAACTACATTTGTAACATTCAACATAAGTGCATTCCTTCAGGATTCATTAAGTGACAGTATGTAATATGAACATGAGAAATAGGACATACAATTGTTCCTCAAAAACATTCAACATTTTGAGATGGTACATACAATGAGCCTGCCGAGGACTAAACTGAGAGAACGTGCAGGGAGACAGGAGAAAATATGACATTAAAATATACGATTTTTGGTTAATGAGGTATAAAATAAGATAAAATAGACTTTATTAATCCCACACTGGGGAAATTCCACATCAGAATAACATAAATACACATTACATAGACATTACATAGACATAGGAAAATAATATAGTGTTATAAGAAATAAAAAAATAAAATAATAATAATAGTAATAATACAAATGTGTTTACACTTAAACAGCCTTATATAAACAGACTAATGTAATGTACAGAAAGCCCTGCAAACAGATCAGAGAAGCCTATCAGAAGCTAATTATCTAGGGAAGCACACAGGTAACAATACAATAAGAAATAATCATTTTTTTCTTTCATTGTTTTGTTGATTACATTGTCTCTAGGAATCCTCTCAACGGACATGTCTTCCTGTGTGTGGACAAACAAGTCACACCAGTCCACACACCAGGAACCAACATCTGGCACTGGATCTGCCAAAAGTACGGCTGAGATTTCCTAAGTGAACGTGTACTGTACTGATCTTAAAGTGCCCATATTATGCTCATTTTCAGGTTCATAATTGTATTTAGAGGTTGTAGAATAAGTTTATGTGATTTAATTTTCAAAAAACACCATATTTTTGTTGTACTGCACATTGCTGCAGCTCCTCTTTTCACCCTGTGTGTTGAGCTCTCTGTTTTAGCTACAGAGTGAGACATCGCACTTCTGTTCCATCTTTGTTGGCAGTCGCACATGCTCAGTAGCTAGGTAAGGACTACTAGCCAGTCAGAAGCAGAGTATGAGGGCGTGCCCTGACAGTACCTAGGTAAGGACTACTAGCCAGTCAGAAGCAGAATATGAGGGCGTGCCATGCTAGCCGCTAGGCGAGCATTATAACGTGTGTTACAAAGTGACCACATCTGTCTCTGAAGTAAAGGCTGGACTACAATTGAGCGGTTTGGAGCAGTTTGGTAAGTCCCTTTGGGGTGGACTTTGGGCTTTTTCACATTGTAAACCTATTACATGCACAAAAATGATATATAACACAATAAAGGAAAGGGAAAAAGACAAAAAGCATAATATGAGCACTTTAAAGGTTAAAGCTTTAGTGCGTAGTTTCTGTCGCCCCCATGAGGAATTTGAAGTAATTTACAACAAAACTGACGGCGCGTCCACATGATACAAGCCTTCCGTGATCGTGTAACAAAAGGTTTTATTGCCATTCTATTTCTATGATCAAAGTACTGTATTAGAAAAATTTGTTACCATGGTTCTTGGCCTATGCCAGTTGTGTTCAGTCTCTGTGCAGCTGTATGTGGGGGTGATCTTCAGCTCTGAATAATATGCAGTGTGCACTACCATATATAACAATGACGGTGTGCACAACTAAATATAAGCTACAATCAAAATTAAAGCTAGGAAAATCATCTTTGGGTATTATGCTATGATACTATTCTAGGTGTATTTCTTAAATCCAGGCTTTGAGCCTGTTACGTTTTAAAAAGATGCTCTAATAAAAAAATCAGTTCAGCCAAATATTTTTTTGAGTTTGAGTTTGATCTGCTGGTCAGACTGTTTTTTATTCTAACTTAAAGTGAAACCCTGTTCAGGTCTGGACTCTGTCATCACTGGTATTTAAGACTGAAGGGCACACAGAGCATTATGGGTAAGAACCGCCCTTATCACAGCAGGGAATGTTAACGAACCGCAGATAGTTTCCATATCTGACAACACCTCAGGAGATACAGAGACTCAAATAGACTGTAGGGAGAGACAGACCTATCAGACTATTTTTAACTGCAATGGCTATGGAAGCAAATGAGAGACATCAGTATTTGAATTTTAACAGCCACTGAATAGTCAATATTTTATTTTGAAAACCATCATTCTAAATTCAGTAATTTAGAGGTCACCTCTTTTTTTATTTGCAATTTTAAAAGCCTAATTTAAATGAATAATTAATGTATTTTTTCAATGGTCACATATTCAGATTCAAAAATAAAATTTTCAAGGATGTCTGGAATTTGGCCAATTGTATTTTTGTTTTTTATTCTGAAGCAGAATCCTGAATTTGTGACCACTGAGAAAAAACATATTCAAATTCAGCTTTTGAAATTGCAAATCAAGAAATTTAATATTTTAATTTCAAAGAGGTGTATTCATTATTTTTCAAGAGATAATTCACAATTCTTCTGTTTTTATTTTTAAGTAAAACTTTATTCATTTTCATTTATATATTTAATTACAATGTAACAATGTTACGCAGCTCTGTTTACACTTGATTCTAGTAGATATTTACTTTTTTAATTTTACACCTTTGGCAATGTAAATGTCTGTTTCAATGTTCATAAAACTCCTTACCTTTGAAATGAATTGAGGCAGACATAAAGACAGAGACAGCACGTTGTGATTGATAGATTGTTGTCATTGTAACAGGCCGGATGTAAAACTCCTAATAGCCACAAATTCATTCATGTTTTCTTTTGACCATTTCCTGGAAATTCAGTTAAAATGTGTAACCTAGACTGAAGAAAGTTGTTTCTGCTGGTTCCTGCAGGTCTGACTCGGACCTTTGAGCCGGAGCCTTAACAGGTTCAGACTGGTTCATTTCCGTCTGGAAGCTTTTTATTTATTGTCTCTTATCTTCTCTTTAAGTGCTTCTATTCCAGTTTTGTTCCATCTTTGGTCGGCTCTTCTCTCGCTCTCTCTCTCTCTCTCTCTCTCTCTCTCTCTCTCTTTCAGTCATTCTGTCCTGCCTCGCTCCCCCCGCCTCTGGATGTTATAAAACGCCTCCATCTCCGTCCGTCCTCTCTGCACGCAGCATGGCACCGAAGAAAGTGGAACCCAAGAAGACGGAGGTGAAGAAGGTGGAGGCGAAGAAGGAAGAGCCTCCTCCGCCCCCCAAACCTGCGGAGCCTGAATCCAAGCCTCCCGAGGTGGACCTGAAAAGCATCGTGGTGGAGTTCACCCCCGACCAGATCGAAGAGTTCCGGGACGCCTTCACGCTGTTCGACGAGACGCCCGCCGGTGAGATGAAGATCACTTTCGCCCAGTGCGGCGACGTCATGCGAGCGCTCGGCCACAACCCCACCAATGACGAGGTGCTGAAGCTGCTGGGGAGGCCAAAGGCGGAGGAGATGAATGTCAAGCTGCTGGACTTTGACACCTTCCTGCCAATGCTCCAGCACGTGGCGCGCTCCAAAGAGCAGGGCACCTTTGAGGACTTCGTGGAGGGTCTGAGGGTGTTCGACAAGGAGGGCAACGGCACGGTGATGGGGGCTGAGCTCCGCCACGTCCTGGCCACGCTGGGAGAGAAGATGACGGAGAATGAGGTCGACCGGCTGATGGTGGGACAGGAGGACGTCAACGGTCTCATCAACTACACCGAGTTCGTCAAACACATCCTGGCCGGGTAGAAACCACCGCTGGGTTCTTTCGATGGACTGAGGTTCGGTCGGTCTTGTAGATTATTATATGTTAGAAGTTATAGGTGTGATACAGAAATAAATAGACCAAAATCTCCATAAGAGATTAACAGATTAACAGTCCCGGTGCTGGACAAGAAGACAACACCCCAGAGCTAGGGGGTATAAGAGTTTAGGGAAAGGATAGAACGGGGCTCACTCAACGGAAGAGATTTGCGGACCAGCTCTGACTATTTGTCTGTTGCTAGGGAAACTTAGTCTCTGCTTTGTGATCCCACAGATCTGTGTCTGTAACTCTCATGCTTGACTAATTTAAACTTACTCGTCCGAAATAGTAGTATCGTCTCATTGATTCTTGTGTAGGATCGGTGTAAAACCAAAAAAAAGAATATACGCGTGAAAATAATTGGAAACAGGTTTTGGTACCCTTTTTAGGGGCACGCAGAGGATTTTCCCCAACAGTCTCTGACGAACTGAGATTCCGTCTGTCTCTGAAGGACTGAGGTTCCGTCTGTCTCTGATGTCTCTGCTGTATTCAATGTTGCACCTGTATGTTTCCACGCTCTCTGTCTCTCTAATAAAACATCTTCAGTCCGTCTCAGTTATGAACTGTGCTTGTTGGAAAGTCAAAAGAGCCCAGGATGAACAGATCGACTTTTAGATGGAGATTTACTGCAGATGTATTTATCCTTATTTGTATTGTTTACAGACAGTGGTGTTGTTTCTGTGTATTTGTGTGAGTGTACATGTATTTGGGTGCAATAACAGGAGACCTGCTAACAGAGATGTTGCTGAGGCTCAGATAAAAGGAAAGGGGTTGTGATTAAAGAAATGTGCATTTAATACAAGATTTTTAATAACTCAAAAATGGATCATTAGAGACAAAATTTAAGCAATAGGCTTTTTATTAACTCATGATTTGATTACAGTAACATAAACTATGTAAAAAAAAATATATAGTTTGTGCCAAAACAGTCTGTGTGTGGATAGTCTCACATTGCCAGACCTTTCATCACAGCGCCGTGTCAGTGCTGGAGAAAGGTCCGGCTACACCGCTTATCTATTCTGGGATAGGGGGAAAAAAAACACTGGCTTGTGTGGAAGAAAAAGTTCTCTCAGGTCCAACTCTTTGGCTGGTTCAGATGACTTTTATTCATGTGGAGACACAAGTTTACAAGAAGGTGTAAGATTCTGTCTGAGCAGAATGAGTTTCTGGCCAGGGTTTTAAACAAGTGTACAGGAAACAACAGAATAAACAAAAGCTGAGAAGACAACTTACTTAACCCTCCTGTTGTCATCGGCTCAAATTTTACCCATTTTAAAAAAGTTTCCATATCAGAAATTTGGGTTTCTTTCAACCAATTGTCAAAGAAACTAAAGTTGATGGTTCCATACTATTACTTGTCACAGTTAAAATAAATCAGTTCTCTACTTTTATTGAATTAGTGTGCTATTTTATTTTATCCCATTTGAAAAAAAAAGATGACAAAAGAACGTTAAAAAAGTGACAAAAATGTTGAAAATAGCTTCAAAAAATCGTTGAAAAAAATGACATAGTGACAATAAAACCTGGAAAAAAAATCGACAAAAACATCGGGAAAAGTGACAAGTGTCGATAAAGAACAACAACAGGTTGAAAAAAAAGGTTTCATTTAAAATTTTGACCCTGAAAAAACAAAAAGTCGATGGGAAGACAACACAAGGTTTGAGTCTGTCTGAGTAGATACCGTTGGCTCCATCAAAGCAAAGGTGCTTTGATTAGGGAAGTAACACTCAACTAACGATTCTATACAATTCATGATTTTAAGTTCACGATACGATGTTCTCAAGATTTTTATCAACACAATGAGCTACAGACAAATGACTGAAATATATTTATTTATTTATTTACACAAACAAAAACACACCCTCTTATCAAAAGTGCAACTGAAATTGTGTTTTGCCTTTAACACAAATTAAATAAAAAAATATTTGATTTGTATAAAGAAATCCCACATCACTAAACTAAGTAAATAGATAAAAAAAAAATGCAGTAGTGATGTCTGAAGTGAAAGTACATTTGGCCATTTAAAAATTGCATCAGCAATAATTTGTTATCTCATACAGTTGTAATCTTTACACATTTATATCTATTTTTAACCGAATGCATTGGGATTCGGAAAAAGAAAATAAATAAATAAATATACAGTATATATATATATATATAAAACAATCCTGGAAGTGGAACGTAAATCTAGCGCCGCCCGTGACAATCGTGGTTCGATTGGTTTAAAGAAATGCCAATGAACCAGAGCACGTTTTTCTCCCATCCTGGAAGTGATATTTCTTTTCCCACTATGGCCACGCCAAGACCCGCCCTTCAATAGCATTCACACACTACTATTGGCCAGGCGTCCATGCTTACATGTACAGGTCCTATCCCCTGACCAATCCCCTAACCCTAACCTTAACCACTCAAGGTCAAATGCCTAACCCCAACCAATCGAGCTGCTTCGTAGGGCGGGTCTTGGCGTGGCCATAGTGGGATTCGTAATTTTGCATCCCGGAATGCTGTGTGGACTAGCCAGACCCTCCTCCGCAGCGCTGTGAAGGAAGGTCTGGCAATGCGAGACTAAGTCAATTCAAAACTTCACAAAGATAAAAGCAGCCAGTGTGGTCTAAATCTAGTTCTAAAAGAACTCAAGAAATGATCAAGTACAATTTCAGTATCTTTATTTTTATTTATCATTATTTCTTAATTTTTTGTGTGAATGTTGTACATAGGCTAATAGATATTTGTCCACACTCCATACCAGTTGGGGCGGTAATGCACCAAGTCGTTGTTTGCGAACCGCCAACAAACCCCAAAAGAAGTTGCCTGCGTCACATGTCATGAATTCGTCACATGACTGTCCCAGGGGGGCCAAACACAACAGGAAGAGGTTTCTCTTCGTTGTTGTGTGTACATCTTATTACATTCAGAATATGACAGACAGCACACTGGACCGAAATTAAGTTGACTCCGTTCTCGCGGGTTGAAGGTTTTGTTTCACGGCGGCACGCGCTGTTGTCTTGCACCACGAGCCCGAGCTCCAGTACAAATTGGCCCAGTTGAAGATAATCTCGATTATTCACCGAGGTATGTAAACATTCAGACACTACTCTTCGGCCTTTCTTGTATAAACGAGATCCACATGTTGCTTCGGCCTACTTGTAACCTTTCAAGTATTTTACAAATTCGTCAGAATACAAAAAAAGTATGACGAAATCGTTGGTTATGATGGGGACGTTAACGTTGCACGTCGTTGTGGAAAATAGGAGCCAACGTTAACTGGAGCTTCTGGGACACCGATGTCTTGAATTTATCACATTTCGCGACGTTACCAATGTTTGGTGTTTTCTATAAGGGGGGTGGGGGGGGGAGTAAATGCGAGCGTTTCCTTATTTATACTGTCCAGTTTTATGATATTTTTGAATAGAGTTTGGCTTTGAGGTTTTTAAGCAAATGCAGAGCGGAAGGAATCAAAACTAACGTTTCTCACTACAGAAAGCGTTACATTCAGACAGACAGCATTTTATTTGATGCTTACGTTACGCGTTTAACACATATAGCCTAGTTAAAAGTCGATGTATATCATACTGTACCTGGTATTGCCATACCAGTGTTATACCCCTTCAGAAGCATATAGATGGATAGATGTTGATACATAGATAGATGTTGATAGATGATGTATTTTAGGATTCACTGTTTAAAAACAGTGTTTTTTATAGTAGGCTACTGCTGCACCCTGCCTTGTCAAAAGAAAATGAAGCCTTAAACCTGAGATATCTGCAGATTCCCTATGTTGATAGATATTAATTAATATCAGGATAGAAAAAGTTGAATTAGAGCATACCTTAATTACTACTTTTTCTACATATATTCTCCCAAAACATTTTGATTTTTTTTCCACATGACCAATAAATGATGGAATCTCCCATCATATTAAGTCATTTCTATTGATAACATCCCAAAAGCCTACATTTCCTAAAACAAGTGAAATCTGCCAATACAGAAATGCTTACTTTCCATTCATGTTTTGAAACAAGAATGAGTAAGACATTCTCATTGCATTACAATATGGAAAAAAATGAAGCTTGAATTCAGGATATACTCCAAATAAGCGATATAAATGAGCTTTGACTTGGAAACATGTTGAAATATTCGTACTGCACTGTCTATCTGATTTTGACTCTTTTAAAGAAAACATGGACTTTAAGGAATCGATTGCAGAAAAGATTACTTGACGCAGGGCTCCAGACTAACTTTTTGCCTTGGTTGCACTGGTGCGCCTAACCTTTTTTATTTAGGTGCACCAGTGCAAAATTTAGGTGCACCCACATTTTTCAACACTAACGTTAACACTGAATGGCGATACACGATATATAGCTCTGTATTTTTTTTACAAAGTGGGCTAAATGTTCAGTTTTAAGTCAAAGCCACTTTTCACAAGCTCAGGCTCAAGGCCTACCAAGAGCCTGGGTCTGTCCCAGGTTTCTTCCCAAGAGGGAGTTTTTCCTCGCCACTGTCGCACTGCTTGCTCTTGAGGGAATTACTGTAATTGCTGGAATTCTTGGAGCTTTGTAAATTATAGAGTGTGGTCTAGACCTACTCTATCTGTAAAGTGTCTCGAGATAACTCTTGTTATGATTTGATACTATAAATTAAATAAAAAAATTGAATTGAATTGAAATTGAATTTTATTAAAACATATTGTGATTAAAATAAAATGCAAAGACAGGGTTTCCTTTACCAGTTTAAAAATATACAGCTGCAACACATGTTAATGAAAGTTATCTAAAATAAATAGCCTAGGATATATATAAAAAAAAAAAAAAATAAAAAAAAAAAAATATATATATATATATATCTGAGAAAGCTCCTTCACTTGTTTTCAACAACAATAACAGACTGATTAAAAAAGAAAGAGGACGCCCAGATAGCTCAGTTGGTAAATATAGAGGTTTGACTCCGACCTGCGGCCCTTTCCTACATGTCATCCCCCTTCCCCCCCCTCTCCCCTTTCATGTCTTCAGCTTTCCTATCAAAATAAAGGCCGAAATCATAAAAAAACGACCGAAAGACAGGGGGAGTGCGATGGACTGAAGCGTATGCTAGGCTACTCAGAGAGTGACGGCTGACTCATTAGCGGCGTTACACCAGTCTTGTGTCGGCTATGAAATGTCTGTATCGTCACTGCGCTGCATTTTTATGAACTATGATCCAGCAGGCTCCGTCTCTCAACGAACTGAAGTTAGTTGCATTTAATAACTTCTAATGTGTTTTTCGCCGTGGCGGCCGCAATAACAGAGAGTTTCCAGTGGAAACACTGGTACCAATACAGGTTTCCCTCTCATACTTAATATACAGCTGTGTTAATAACAATTAAAACTGTAGACGAATGTCAGCATGTGGACCGGCGGCGCTACGTCTCTCATGTTGCAGGTGAGCCGGCCGGTGTGTGAGTGAATGGGGCGGGGCTGCGCGGAGGAGAGATCCAAACACAGGCACGGCTTTACAGAAGGAATGGGTCATGTAACGCAACATTAAACCATATCCATATAAACGACATCGCTTCGTTAGTGGAGAGGCAGCGGATGCGAGGACGTTAGGTGCACCGGTGCGTCCTAGGAAAAATCTTAGTCACACCCTTACAAATTTTGGTCGCATTTGCGACCAAA
The DNA here is from genome assembly GCF_010015445.1 of Perca fluviatilis. Classification (NCBI taxonomy): domain Eukaryota; kingdom Metazoa; phylum Chordata; class Actinopteri; order Perciformes; family Percidae; genus Perca; species Perca fluviatilis. The sequence continues at coordinate 3,300,632 of NC_053128.1, forward strand.
TTGGTCGCACTCTAGAGCCCTGTGACGTGTTTTAAAAATTAAAACAAAACCTTCTAACCAATATGTTATGTTACCAAAGATAAAGAAACAATACAACAGTGACTAAGTTTACATGCACACCAATATTACACTATTATTCCGAATATGACCGTAATCCAAATTTGATTCAGGTCATGTAAACCGCATATTCTGGTTGGATATTCTGAATAAAAGCCTCTTTCCCAATATAACATTTTCCAGATTAAAGCTATAGTGCATAGTTTCTGTCGCCCCCATGAGGAATTCAAAGTAATGACAACAAAACTGTCGGCGCGTCCACATGATACAAGCCCCCCCCCTCCTCCATGCAGTTGCTAGTAGCAAAGGAGGACACGGAGAATTAAAGGGGTGATACAATGCAAAACCGATTTTACCTTGTCATAGTTGAATAACGACAGTTCGGTGGGTAAATAGGACATACATAGAAGCTCAAAATCCCATTGACACCCCTTTACTATGACAATCTCATATTTTGAAACTGCCGCTTTAAACGGGCGAATCTCAACAAAGCTAGATGCTTACGTAAGCATTTCAGGACCAGTACCTTTGTCACGCCCATGGGTGTATTAAGAGAACGGTCACGCCCCAACATTTACATAGGCTACACAACTGACCTGAGATCAGGTAGTCTTCTGAATCTAGGTTGCGCAGATCTCTGCTATTCCATTACAAAATTCACTTCTGAAACTTTTTTATGCGAGAAATCAACTATGTAAAGCTCAAATATGGGCCGCTTTACGAAAATGGATGGCTAATTGCAAATTTTGTCTGACTGTGTGTCGGAGTTCAGCGGCCGGTGCTGCCTGGGTTGCTACATCGCCGCCCTGCCTGTCCTCCGTCACAGACCCCGGCCTGCTGTGAGCTCGATTGAGCTCGGCCGGCGGCCCGGTGCTCAATACCCGCGCAAACTCACCCTTTTCTGGGTGACTGGACTACTACACGCCGCTGCCCTGGCAGAGCTCCAGGGCCTGCAGCTCGCTGTTCTCCCTCCCCTCTTCCTGCTGCCGGCCGGCCGGTGTGTGACTGAGAGCGCGGTCAGCGAGCTTGTTACGCCCCGCAATCTCTTACCGCAGCCCGCAGGTTCCAGTTAATCTTATAATGGGTATGTGTGTTGAGGTATTTAAACAAACAATCTGGGAAATAAACGCCTCTTGTCCGCGAGTCTCATTGATAGAGCCGCGTTGAGCTGGAGTCCATCAATGAGAGCTAGCTAGCCTCCTCCTAACGAGACCTTTGACATTCACAAAAATGCATTCAATTGAAATCCGAAATCGGACAAGTGTTGGCTAAGCTTTGTAAGACCTTGGGGAACCTGTAATATACATGCCGTGACGAAATTCAAACTGTAAATATACTATAGTTATGCCGAAAGTGTAGCTAGCTAGCTGCAACCGTTTCCCATTGTTTTGAATGGGACATATATGCTAGCTAACTGCTCAACAACAAGACGCCTTGCGTTCATAAAAATGCCTTAAAATCTAATCGGACACAACGGTTAGCTTTATAAGACATTGGGGTAGATGTTATATAAGTGGCGTGACGAAATTCAAACCGTAAATATATTAGAGTTATGCCGGCAGCTGGCCGCGGAGCCCCGGTAGTGCAGTATCCACAAAGGGTGACTTTGCGCTGGGTATGGAGCCCAGCAGGCTGCCGCTTTCTCGTCAGACTGTGTGGAGCTCCTAAAGTCCGACACGTCTTACCAAATTTGCAATTAGCCATCGGTTTTCGTAAAACGGCCCATATTTGAGCTTTATATAGTTGATTTCTCGCATAAAAAAGTCTCAGAAGTGAATTTGGTAATGAAACATTGCAGTGTCTGAAATATGAGATTCTGTCGCGTCTCTAATGTGTGTGTGTATGGGGATTCGCTCAACCAATCAGCGCGCGTCTCTAATGTGTGTGTATGGCGATTCACTCAACCAATCAGCGCGCGTCTCTACGTGTGTGTATGGGGATAAGGCTCAACCAAGCAGCCCGCAGCTCATCTAAATATTCATGACCATACCATATTTGGAAGAAAAGCTCTTGTTACAAATGGGGCCAAAACACAGGGATGCATAAGGGCCAATAAAATATCAACCAGGCCATTTTCAGCCCAACCAATATTACAAACCCCATTAGGAGACCATAAGGAACAGTGTGAAATACCCTATATAATCATTCTATCACCCCTTTAACATTATCTACTCAAGTTTCTGCGCTGGAAGTCGCCGGACGCCACAATCTTCTGATCATAGCCATACTGAGAAATCCAGAGAGAGTTGTGCGGAGCTGATAGTCTGAATTAGCTTTGTAGCAACTCATTTTGTAATGGCTTGAATGTAACGGATGTTCATTAATATCAAAAAGTTACACACTAAAGCGGTCCAACAAGTCCACCACCGCTAGTAAACTTAAAATCGTATTTTGCCCAGCTGCATGTGAATGGGAATATTAGTGGAATATTCACTTCCATTAGCCAATTTAACAGCTTAGTCGGAATATCGTCTTTTTCAGGATAAGTGCAAAAAAACGGAATATTGTTTATTGTTATCTAAAAGTGTATTGTTATTCTTATACTGTATTTTTTTCTATACTTTATTTTTTTTATACCTCTTTATTTAAAGAGTGTTTTGTAAGCTGCTAAAATCTGCTGCTGGAAATCTAATTTCCTTGCGGGAGTCATCCCAAAAGGATCAATAAAGAGAAGTCTAAGTCTATGTAAATGTTGTCAACGTCACAGACATTTATATGGTCAGAACAGTTTTAACTGAAGGATTACACATGACTCAGACCAACGCTTGTACACTTTACAAAAGACTGTATTATGTTGTACCTTGGCAGGGTCAGAGGTCACCATGGGCTCGGCAGTCGAGAGGACAGACGAACACGTGAGAGAGTACCTGATGTACCGCGGCTTCACCAGCACCATGAAGCACCTGGACACCGAGATCAAAGCCGACAAGGAGAAAGGCTTCAGGGTACGACTGATGGAAACACGGACGGATCATTTGTCTGAAGAATTTGTTTAACCGTTGTTTTAGAGACCTACTCTTTTCTTTTTTTCTTCTTTTTTTTGTAAAGATAATTTTTTGGGCATTTCTGCATTACGGGCAGAAATCCTTGATTATGCGGCACGTTTTCTTAAAAAATGCAATGGAATATGCGGGATATTTATGCAAATTTATGGGATGAAATTTCGGGAACTTGCAAAAACTGTGGTTTGATGAAAAAGAGAAAAAAAAGTGCTTCCCCCAACACCCTGCTTTTCGATGATATTCACGTCGCGTAATTACGTCACTTCATAACGTTCCCATGACAATGGGAAAATGGCTGCTCTTCTGTGAAGTAAACGCAACATTTTTCAACTTTCTACTAAGATATATGTATGACTTTTTTGCAACGAAAATGCGGAGATTATGAAATCATGCAGGCCCTGCATATTTTGCGCGGAAATCAGCAATTTATGCGGCGAAAGTGCGGCGTATTTGAAAAAATGCGGCCCCCATTTGAATTATGCAATTGCATAATCGCATTTTTCTGGAGGAACTGACCTCTACACATGGGTGTGCGCTCTACCAACTGAGCTACCCGGGCACCCAGAGACAGACTCTTTTAAAAAGCTATAACTTCTAGGTTTTTAAGATAAGATAAGATAGCCCTGGGCGCCTGGGTAGCTCACCTGGTAGAGCGCGTGCCCATATATATAGAGGTTTACTCCTCGATGCAGCGGCCGCGGGTTCCACTCCGACCTGCGGCCCTTTGCTGCATGTCGTTCCCCCCTCTCGCTCTCCTTTCATGTCTCCAGCTGTCCTATACAAATAAAGGCCTAAAATGCCTATGTTACCATGTACCGTATTTTCCGCACTATAAGGCGCACTTAAAAGCCTTTAATTTTCTCAAAAAACGACAGTGCGCCTTATAATCCGGAGCGCCTTATATATGGATCAACCTCTCGGATCACTGCCCCGTTGACGGGACACTGCGTCGCTGTAACCTCGATAAAACTTCCACTCATTCGCGTTTTTATAACTTTAAAGCATTAAATATTCAAAATATACAGCCATGCGACACACCAATTGAAAGCTTAGCCTCTAATGATTTACTTAAGCCCACATACAAAGCATACGATGATTTATAGCAGTTACACAACTGTTACAAAGTAAACAATTTACAATAAAACAATTTAGCCATAATCTGCGCAGCTGTCAAGAGTGCATCCATACCTGATTTCGTTGTCCTTTCAGCAACTGTAGGATTCCCTTAGGGTACAGATTTGATCATTGGCAAATTATCAAAGATGTTTTATCAATATTAATAAAGTTATGAATATGGTTATTAATAACTTTATCAAATCGACAAACAATCAAAACGGGGCACCACCCTGCTAGTCAGGGACCAATAATCAAACTGTGGATCAGTCTCATTTCTGTGTAAATCCTTTCAAAAGGAACTAAAGGAAGGGGTGAATCCAAGCAACGGACCTGATCGACCAGCAATTATTACAACAAGTACACAAATAATCACAAGCAACTGCTAATTAAGTATAATAAGATTTATTAACTTCACAATTATCAGTAGCTAAACAATAATCCTTCAATAATAAACTCATATACCTTTTTATAATATCACAACCAAAAACAAAGCAAAAACAAAGCAGCATGTGTCGTGTGTGTGTGAGTGTGTGTGAGAGAGAGTGAGTGACAAAGGAGGGGGCGGTGTCGGAGTGTAGTTCTAAACACCAAAACAACTCCAAAGATGGCTACTCCTGTGAGCTGCACAAAACTATTTAGCCTCAAGAGGGCAGTAGTGGTGCTGCGTGCGCGGAGAGGGCTGAAGAAGCCGGGGGGTTGCTAGGCAACGAGAACGCTTAGCCGATCTGGTAGCTAGTTCCTGTTTTAGCTCTGTACGAACGTAGGGAGATCCCACGTGTGAAGCTACAGCGTTAGCTTGGTAATTGCGCGGCTGCCGTAGTCGTCGGTGTCGGTGTCGTGTCGTGGTGTCGTGTGTGTGTGTGTGTGTGTGTGTGTGTGTGTGTGTGTGTGTGTTAGTAAGAAGAAAGAGGAGAAGAGTAAAGAAAAGAGGCACTATGATCTCAGTTATCGATAATGACCCAGTTCCCCTCAGCTACTCAGGTCTGGGCTAACGTTTAGTTAGGACAGACTGAGACTTCTGGTTTTGCTGAGGAAAACGTCATTATACCCACTCCAGTAGCTCACAGCTGATTTTCGCGATTCTATCGCAGACAGTAATTAAAACTCCTGAAAGGAGTGAGCAGATAGCAATTACGGTTTTAACCCAGCTACTTAACACGACATAAATCAACGAGTATAATGATCAATTTATACATTCACAGAACAGATTAATAATCACATATGGATCAGTACATGATTAAATCAGATCACATTAATGGCAACAAGTGGTAGCGAACCCTTTGCTCATTAATAAACACACTACTTATCTCTGCCCAGACGAAAGCCTTCTTACGGTGTGTTCAGTCCGTTTATTCCTGTCCATGGGTTCCCACAGAGATGAAACAAAACGGGTCTCGGGTGCCCGTCAGCAACCACTGAGAAACTTCCCTCCAAAAAAAGGCAGCGAGGGGGGGGAAAGTTTGGTCGACTTTGAGAAGAAAAACGTTGTTTCCTTCTCACTGCAGTTATGAAAAACACTGGTGCGTTTTTCATAGGATCCTCCGAAATTAAATCCACTTTCTCCAGAAAATAGAAGTTGAGCACAAGCACTTGCGCGTCCCCTGTCAGCAACGGAGTTGCAAGTGAAGACAAGGGATTTTGGATGATCAGGCTTATTTATAGATCAGGACCCCCTGCTGTGTTTATGGTCCCGCTGAACCAATCGGAAGATTCGAAACTCTTGAAAGGGTGAAAAACTACACCGTTGTAGTCCTTTGACTTCCTGCCAGTTGTGAGGAGTTTCCCTTCTGGCTGGCACTTCGCATAGAGGTGTGAATTACCCGCTTTGGAGTTTACATGCAGGCCAAGATTCCTTTGTCTTGGTGACATGTTCCTTTGTCTCTGAGCATATGTGTGTCCTGTATCCAGAGGTCAGTTTAATATGAGGCCTTTTGGTTAAAATCAGATTTAACCAAGCTCTTGGTCCCCAACACAACAAAGTGGTATTTTGGCCAAAACTTGATTTTGATAAATCCACAAAAGTCCAAGGAAATGTAATATCCAAGCTTTATATTCCAAAATGATCTGTTCGCCTCACAATGTTGAAGTTTCTGGCCGAATCACAACGGAAAAACGCGTTTTCCATTTCCGCACTTGTCATCGTCGCTAGCTTCTCTGCCCAGCTTGCTACATGATAGATGTGGGCGTCATCGTATTCCCTAGCTTCTAAGCTTTCGATTGGTAGCGGACAAGCCGATGACAACATGTCAGGGACCACATTGAGACGATCGCTATTTAATCGGACCACGTAGATTTAAATGTTATAAGGAGGGAGTGAACGGAGTTGTCAGAACGCTTCATAAAGTTTGACTTTATCTGACGGTTTTGTTGACATTCCCTTTAGCACAGCTCCATCTAGTGGATGCATAACGCAACCCCAGTCAAACGTTTGACTGCAGTATCTTCTATTCTATGCGCCTTATAATCCGGTGCGCCCTATATATGAAAAAAGTTCTAAAATAGGCCATTCATTGAAGGTGCGCCTTATAATCCGGTGCGCCTTATAGTGCGGAAAATACGGTACTCCTATTGTACATGGTAACATACAATAACATTTTGTAGAGCTCTTCTGTTCAGTGAAAGGCATTTGAAAAAAAAACAAGACATCACACACATTCAGGGCATAATATTTAAGAATAAACCGCTAGATAAATAAGAATTGCACACGAGAGCGGGGCATTGATGAGATAAAGATGTCTTTCATCTCGAACTTCTTCCATTTGCAGGTGGATAAGATCATCGATCAGCTGCAGCACTTTGTCCTGAACTTTGACCTGTTTGGTCTGAAGGAGTACTGGCTCTACCTGGACAGACGTCTGTTCTGCAGACTGGAGGACGTTTACCGGTCCACGGTCAACAAACTGAGAACCAGCCTGTACAGATACTACGTCATCAACACCATCCAGGTAACACCCTGTAGGGCAGGGGTCTTCAACGTTTTTTAAGCCAAGAGACGGAGCAGGGACCCCTTACTACATGTTGTATATAATCAAGTTGCATATTAAACTAGGTCTACAGTAACGTGTGGGGCGGCCTAAAGCCTTTATACATACCATACTTCAGTGCATAGAATACTAAGAGATTAAAATAATTGTTGGTATGATTTTATAAATCATGTTTTAATGTTAAAAATACACAATGGCACAGTGAATCCTTTGGATACACTGGATCTGTGGATGGCTAACTTACCTTTACCTATAGGCCAGTAAGCCTATCATCAGTGTTTTTTTTGTTGTTGTTTTTAAAAGATTATTTTTTGGGCTTTTTTCTAATCAGGCAATACGTGTAATTGAAAAAGGCAAGGGTTTGATTCCCACTGTGATACATCAACCAATGTGTCCCTGAGCAAGACACTTAACCCCTAGTTGCTCCAGAGGAGTGTTACCTCTGACATATATAGCAATTGTAAGTCGCTTTGGATAAAAGCGTCCGCTAAATGACATGTAATGTAATGTAAAAAAACTTTCAAAAGTCGCAAAGAAACTCCCTTCATCCATTTTGCCTGATAATGGTCTAATACCGAAATGTCGCTTACTGTTACATTTATTTTTTGCAAGTTAGACAGTGTGCGGGAGTTTCCCTGCAGCTTTTGACTTACTTATCCCCCTCCAACGCACCTGTCTCACGTTATAGATGTGCCAAGTATTTTTCTGTACTAAAAAAAAACCTTTAAAATAATTGAGGACCCTCTGAGGACCCCTTGTTGAAGATATCTGCTGTAGAGAGAGAAAAAAAAAGACACTGTACGAACAGTTCAAAATGTCTCTTCTGCTTCCATTTATCCGTCCTTTATTCCTTCTAGAAAGGAAACCTGGAGAAGACTCAGGAGTTTTTCCAGAAGCAGGCGTCGGAGCTGCAGAGTCAGGTCGAGTGGCGGGATTGGTTCATCCTGCCGTTTATCCCCACCCCCGAACAGAACCCGGCCTTTTCGCCGTACTTCTCCCGCCAGTGGTCCGACACCTTCCTGGTTTCACTTCACAACTTCCTGTCAGTGCTCTTCCAGTGCATGCATATCCTTTGGCTGAATCCTCAGCCGCAAAGTTACAGGTTTGCAGTTTTAGGGATAAGTGATAGTGGAAAAAGTTCTAACACATGGCTGAAAGTTTAAAGGGCACCACACTGGTGCACAGGGGCAATTCTAGGATCAGACCTTTAGGGGGGGCTCAGCCCCCTAATAAGAATGTGACAGCCCCGTGCTAAATCAGTAATTTCATTAGCCGATAATCTCTGACTAGCTACTGAACGTCAACTAATGTTTTTTCACACTATTAACACTACGATGGAACTAAACCTGACACTTTATAAGTCACAGTAATAACGACCAATTTGACACAATGTTCTAACATTCAGTAATGTTAGTGGCGGGAGCCTGGCACAACCACCTCTGATTGGCCAAAACTATGTTTCTGTTAACCCTTTCCTTGACTGGGTTACAGGTGCATAGCATTGGCGACAGACACACAGGATATTAAACCTGTTTCAAGCCCTTTGAACCTGTAATTATTTGTTCTCTGTTACTAACAGACAAGTTAGCAAACTCTAACTTGAAGCACTAAAATTGACTTGGCTTGACCCCCCCCCCCCCTAAAAAGGGTCTAAAATCGCCAATGCTGGTGCACTGTCTGGGTGTCATTTAAACTCTGGATTAGCTGGTTTCCAGTCCTTAACTGGTTGTCACCCCAGCCGGTCCTGCTGAGTTTTGATGCTGAAGTCCAGAAGATGACGAGCCTGACAGAAGAGAACGAACAGCTCCGCCAGCTGGTGAGAATAAAATGACTTTTTTTTTTTTTTTTTTTTAAGACTTGTTTTCCAAGTCCCAAAGATAAATGCATATTATACATGCTGCCTCCTGTTAACCCAGGCACACACATGCCCAGCATATGTTCGGAGAATGTTCAGGAGATATGCGGTTTGGGCACGTTAGTTTAAACGGAGATTAGTTCTTCTGTAGTTAAAAACACTTGTGTGTGCACGGAGTTTGCTTTTGGCTCAAAACTCTGCTTAAAAACCAAAACGTAGCAATGTAAATGTAGCCTCAGTGTGCAGGCATTCCTTTTTTCATGGATGGGACATTTGATCTCAACAGTCTGTTAAATAGTTTTCTGTGGCTCGATGTTATTGGGGTATATTTTTTTTCTTGTTGCTGTATCTAACCTGTGTGTCTCTTCTTATCTCGTCCAGCTTTTCGCCCTGCAGACAGAGAGTCGGGACCAGAGAGAGGGAGACGTGATGGTCCACCACAAGCTGCCGGTCTACGTCCAAAACATGGACCGTCTGGGAGACACTGAGCTGTGAGACACTAACACCTCTGTCTTTACTGATGACTGACTGCAACTAAGATGGCTGCCATCCTGTCAGGTTTTTTTTTATGTTCATTGTGTTGATTTGAAAGACAGTGGACAACAGTATGCGCTTAACCAAAGTTATTTATTGGACAAGGAGTCAATGCGTTTCTAACATGGCTGGTTCCACTGACCCAGAGGGGCTTTGCAATCCTTTGGGGCACCCAAGATGGCTGCCATGCTTTACATGAAATGGAAGTATTATTTTTTGGATGCGTTACGCTACATTTACATCGCTATGTTTTGGTTTTTAAGCGGAGTTTTGAGCCAAAAGCGATCTCCGTGCACAAACAAGTGTTTTTAGCTCCAGTAGAAGAACTAATTTCCGTTTAAAGTAACACGGCCAAACCGCACATCTCATCAACATTCTCGTAAACTGGGCATAAACCGGGGTAAACAGGAGGCTGTATACTTCGCCCATTGCCGGTAGTTGCCATGGTAACATTAGTAGCTTAGTCTCAGAGAACGAGACGTCATGACCCAATCAGACAGAGAGACGTTGGCGTCAGTGTTGGTGTTGCCAAAGGTCTCTGTTCGCGGCTGTTGAGACGGCAACACAACCCCGCAGATTCCAAACCAAAACGGGTCAGAAGAGTTTTCAAATGTCTCCGGTCTAGTGGCTCTGAAACGCCAGAGCAGTGTGAATGCAAGGTATAAATGTAGCAAAAGATTTTAGTTTTTAAACCAAAACGTAGCAGTGTAAATGTAGCCTTGGAATCTCTATTTAAAAGATATCAGATCAAAACAAAGTTCTGCTTGTCTATCAGTTTAATGCTTAAATGAAAAACAAAAACTGTATTATGCGCCATTACAGATGGCAGCCATCTTACATCTTCTCTCTAAATGGTCTTTCCATCCATTGCGGTGTTGTGTTTTTCACGCTGATGTTTTTTATTTATTGTTTCATTTCGTACCGCCAAACACAGGACCGACACATGAAATGTTTCTGGTGTATCTACATAAGAGTGACATGACACTGTCGTGAACGTGTCATCAACATTATAAACAGTCATAAACGTTTATGACATAATGCTTCTTTTAGTAAGTGTCATTGGGTTTTTGTCATGACAAGTTATGGTTAGGGTTACTCCTCATTTCCACCAACTGCGGAACGGCTGCGGACCGGCTCTGCTGCGTGTTGGCTCCGTGCTCCGCCGTCCGTCGATACCCACCAGGTCCGGATTTGTTGTGTAACGGCTGCAGCCACGACTGACAGCTGTAGTCACGAGGACCGGCAGCGGATCCGCAGACGTTACACAGTTGGTGGAAGTTACCGGTTAGGTTTCATGTTTCATGACTGTGTCATGACAGTGTCATGTCACTCTTATGTAGATACCTTCAAGTAAAGTGTTACTAGAAGTTTTACTATGAAGTCCAAAGCCCAGTTCAGACCAAAGATTTGTGACGAGACAAGTTAAAACTTGCAACCAATTGCATCTGCAACGTTCTGAAACCTGTGTGTTTACAACAATTTCACTAGACGGCACGGTGTATTGTCTCCATAGAAACAACTCTCTGTACTTCCGTTCTAACTTCCAGCTTTTACGGCTTCTTTGCAGCTGGATATAAATAGTAGTGTCTTAAAACATGAATGAGGATAGAGATAGTGAGATACTTGCTACAGTTGCATTTCTAGTGATGAAACGGTAGAAATATTTTATTCCTCTGGTTCACTGCTTTGTTCGCAACCCCCTCTCTTCATTTACTCTCAAGCTCACCCTTCACAGCCTCTGTCCAAAACTTTGCCATTTCGACCAGCTGGTAGTTTGTAACCGACTTGACCAGCTGTGTTCGCTACACGCTGATTGGCTGTTAAAACAGGTGACGTCTTTCATGTTCTAAAACCAGCAGTGGTGGGAGAAGTAGTCAGATCCTTTACTTAAGTAAAATACTAATACTTTAAAGATTGACCATATTCTCGTTTTTCGGTCAAATGGCCTTTTGAATGGGAGTGCTAGGGGCACTTTTATGCTAGTCTCAAAATAGCTATTTTCGAAATACTAAGAAGGCTCGACACAACATGAAACTATGCTTGAAGTATCACCAGGGGGTCTACACATCAACGAAAGCATCGACAACATTCTTTGTGTACACAGATTTACTAAAAAGAAAGTTTTTGAGCAACTCACTGCAGCTGTTGTTGTGGCCACTACCACCTCGGCAGTCAAAACGAGTCGATATCCGAATGCGAATGAACGGACTCCATATGAGGCTCCTTTTTCAACTACAAGGTCAATATTGTTTTTCAATAACGACAAAACAACGACTTATCCGTGCATGTATATGGAACTAAGCTTTAGGAGCTTTCCGTCTTTACTGCCGAGGTGGTAGTGGCCGGAAACAACAACAACTGCAGTGAGTTGCTCAAACTTTCTTTTTAGTAAATCTGTGTACACAAACAATGTTGTCATTGCTTTCGTTCATGTGTAGACCCCCTGGTGATACTTCGAGCATAGTTTCATGTTGTGTCGAGCCTTCTTAGTATTTCGAAAATAGCTATTTTGAGACTAGCATGAGAGTGCCCCTAGCTCTCCCATTCAAAAGGCCATTTGACCCAAAAACGAGAATACGCTCAATCTTAAAAGTGGCGATTCGGTCCTAAATATGCTTTTAAACTAAAGTTTGACTCACTTGCATTCACAAAAATACCCTAGGATGCATTTTGGCGAGAGTTACGCTTTAACCCTTGTATTGTCCTTCGTGTCATGGGGAGTTGGTTAGTTTATTTACATTTTGGATTAGCCTGTCCAAACGCGTTTGATCGCAGCACAGGTCTCTGGGACCCCCCCCCCATGCCAGTTCACGTGAAATGACGTCGCATAGTTCGCAAGGGTCACCGGGGGACCCAAAGCTCAACGCCAGGCCAATGCAAAAACGTCAAATAAGCTGAACAGGTCCCAGGGACCCGAAGGACAACACAAGGGTTTTAAAGTATTAAAAGTAAAAGTACTCAATACTCAAAATCCTCACATTTTAGAAACTGTAAATGATCCAAACAGTTCTGTCAATCATCTAATGCCGACCTTACACCAAACGACTTTTCAAGCGATTTCACTGTTGCAGACTATTTTCCAATTTCGGAATGAAACACTGAGAGTCTTGCTGGAGTCGGGCCAAACTCCCGTCGTCTCCATCGTTTGGTGTAATGTGGTCATAAAAGTCAGTCCCAGTCAGTCTTTTTCCTGTCTTGACGTTTCGACAACATCAAAAAAAATCTTAACTTTGAAGTCTTGGTAGTGAAGTTAAATCACGTGAACATTGTCAACAACCAATGGGTGCGCTCTCTCCAGCACCAAACAGGAAGCATCAACAGCTAGCTTGCTATGGTGCCGCGCTAAGCTAAACACTAAGGAGGGAAAGTTGCCGATTTTTAACCCTTTGAAGCTTGTCATCTAACAATTGTTTTACCGGTGGATAAACGCGGACCTCTGGGTACTGGAGACATTCATCTGCATGTACGGCAGAACAGAAAATCTGCAAACTTTCCCTAAAGCTACCAGCTAATGCTAGTGGTAGCTAGCTAGCTTGGTTACATTTTTCAAAACAAATCTAGTTGTAGTCTTGCAATGTGTGACCCCTGCTAGATCCCCAGTCTTTACATATTATGACCGTCTTTAACGTTAGATGTGAGATGATTGTCTTTAGCTGTGAGATGGTGTCAGACTGTAGTCTTTCCAAAGTCTGTTCAGAGTCTTCTAGTGTATGTTAGGCATAAGTGTTAATCGGCTAATCATTTCAGCTGTACTTGTAGGCCTATATATTGTTGGGTAGTCTGATTTATAATAAAACATTGTAATTTCCTAAATTACATGTGCTTTGTGTGCCAAATTCTTAAATTGTAAAGTAACTAGTAACTAAAGCTGTCAGATGAATGTAGTGGAGTAAACAGTACAATATTTCTCTCTGAAATGTAGCGGAGTAGAAGTAGAAAGTGGCATGAAAAGAAAAGACTCGGGTAAAGTACAAGTACCTGAAATTTGTACTTATGTTCAGTACTTGAGTAAATGTACTTAGTTACATTTCACCACTGAAAACCAGCTACTGGGGACTTGATAAGCTGAGTCGCAGTGACACCATCAGCGGGCTTGAGTCGAGCTGAGACGGGACAGTTTACACTGCTGCAATGTTTTAAAACGTTTTTTTCTTGTTGCAACTTTTTGGTCTGAACTGGGCTTAATATGTCAATTGTATAGAGTAGAACCCTTTGCTGAATTTTAGAACATAACATGGCCGACCTCCTGCTAAATGAAGTGTGCTAAAGTTCTTTGCTAATGAAGTACGGAGTATGATTTGCGTTACGAGATTTATCTCTGATTTCTCAGGATGAAGTAAATATTTTTAGAAGAAATTCTGAGTAATGATAGAGACGTCAGATGTGTGAGACTAAAATAAGAATTCTGATTTAGTTTTCAGAATTTCTTAAAGTTACGTCATTTCTAATGGTTTTGTTGTTAATCATCTTCCCTAGAAATGGCGGTATTATAAGAGCAATGTGATGAGGAGGGAGGAATGTGAGAAAGTTTTAGTTTTTTTCAGAGTGAAGTTGTAACAAGTTGTCCTTCAGAAACCTTGTATATCTTCATCACTTTAAAAGAACTTTGAGGCACTTTAAAAAGACAAAACTGCGGAATTATTTTCTGTTTATTCATATAAAATATATATTTAAAAAACTTTTTAACTAACTTATTGTTAATGATACAGTATTTAAACTGTTTTACACTGTGTGCTGTGATGCAGTTGATGTTGACAAATAAACAATTCAAGTGATGAATTGTTGTTTTTGTTTTGTCCGTACGATCCATTTTTTTTATTTTCTCTCACATGCTGACCGAAAAGACAAATAAAGTACATTTCAAAAAATGAAATTTTTTTAGGCCTTTAATTACACAGGACAGATAAATACATGAAAGGGGAGAGAGAGGGGGAATGACATGCAGCAAAGGGCCGCAGCTCGGAGTCGAACCCGTGGCCACTGCGTCGAGGAGTAAACCTCTATATATGTGCGCCTGCTCTGCAAACTGAGCTTACCCGGCAACCGTAGTACAATTTTAAAAATGTTGGTATGCCAGTAGATAAATAGTAAAGAAGTGATTTAAAGGCACAGTACGGTAGTGATTTGGAGAGCCTTAGTACCTCAGACAGGTCATTTCAGAGCCGAGGAGTCCTGACACCAAAGGCACAGTGCTCCTATTGTCACAAATCAGGTTTTAGTCTCGAATCTAGTCACAGGAACAGCCTGCAGGTTTGTGTCTGAGTCTGCGGACCTCAGGCTGTTGAGGGTAGATCAACTCTGAGATATATTCTGAAGAAAGGTCAGAGAGTGCAGTAAAATTAAACTTAAAATTGCACCTTTGGAAAATCAAAACTGGTCCAATCTTAAAGATATTTCTCAAACAGAACAGACTGATACAGAGCCGCTGTGCAAGCCATAGTGGCCACTTTTTACAACAAAATGTCAGCTCCACTGAACTTTGACTCCAAATACGCTGAGCCAACAACACGTGTCCAATGAGATTCACGCTTTGGTAGGAGGTAGGCGTTATGGGGGTTAAAATGTTAGTGTAGGCAAAAATGATTAAGAGGTTAAATTTGAATTGTAAACCCGCTGATTATACCAGGACTTTACTAGAGCGGACAAGGATACAAGAATAAAAATATTAAGATTGTCTAC
Organism: Perca fluviatilis; assembly: GCF_010015445.1. Classification (NCBI taxonomy): domain Eukaryota; kingdom Metazoa; phylum Chordata; class Actinopteri; order Perciformes; family Percidae; genus Perca; species Perca fluviatilis. Next base: position 3,315,859 of record NC_053128.1, read on the forward strand.
ATTTCAGTGTAGCATTGTTTTCTGCGCTTCATTCTATCCAGCTATTCGCTCTTGCGCATTTGATATGAAACATCCTAACTGGAAGCCAGTATAGCATTCTGTATCGGTTATAGACTCTTTTTGGAAGACCTGAGACTTGCAGTATCTGATCCTACCCTGTGTATGTTAGAAAGAATAGAATCCTCAGGATCAACCCCTATATAGAGTTTGGTGTCATCGGCATAGCAATTAAACAAATAATATGCTTGTAAATCATGACCACTAGTGGTAACATTTACAGGCTATTTTTCAAAGAAGCCTTCATAGCAGCCTAAGAAATCAGGACTGCAAATGTTTATCAGAAGACAAAAGAAGAAATGTCACAAAGTGCTTTTTATTTCCACAGCAGTGACCTTAAACATACATGTGTAACATACACAACATATGTAATATTGTAATAAGCAGATAATCACAACGTGTATTTTCCACTTGAAATGCATAAAAGCAACTCACAGCTTAGCATGCAACTGCATCAAACATGCAGCTCTTAGTTCAGATAAATGATATTTGGCAGTATTAAAACTGTGATCTGGACACCAGCTTCTGTTAAACAAGACTAAAAGAAACAAGATGGCCCAACAACGTGAGGTTCCATGTGTCACAGTACTTGGCTGAATGCATTTCAAAGTTTGCACTGTTGTCGTCCACTGTTTAGGCTGCAATAAGACTAGGCGTCCCTACAGCTAGCCAAGCAATTCCATGAGGCTGTAATGTTAATTGTTAAGAAGGTTACAAACTGTTAGATAAACCAAAGTATTGAACAACCCTAAATGTTGACCTGCTGGTGGCACTAGTTAAAACGATCAACATAGACAGTTGGCTTCATGTATCAACCGACATTGTCTTTCCTAGGGCCGCGCAGCTAGCTTAGCTAAAACAACTGTTGATGTGTTTGCTTTGTCATCATGGCCTTTCAACCCACTACGAAAAATCTCATCTGCTTTGCTGACCAGATATCAAATGTCCTCATCTTCGTTCTCATCTTTTGTGCTTTTGGGTTGGCTGTTGTCTTTGAACAGATTCACGCTGTAATCTATGTTGTAAAGCTACAACATTATTACTGCTGTAATATAATGCATAGCACTGGGTTGAGCTTTTTTCTCTAATCTCAACCAAACTCGTTTACCGTATCCTCTAACAGATAGCATCCCTGGCAACAGTAGGGTAAAGGTTTTTGTCAGTGCAAACATTACTTTTTCTGTTGCTGCTTCCTGTGGCCATAGTCAGCAACTTCAGCCACTGCTAATTCCTCTGTGCGTTAAAATATGTCACCTGTTACCTGTTAGTCCTGTTGTATGTAAAACCACCGCTAGGCTGCGTCACAGGTTCATAGCTTCATGCACAAATTTGCACCGTTGACCAATAGCAAACTGTTGACCGTACTGACCTTTGCTAACTTGAAGAGCTACTGTGACTGACTAGCACTAGCATGTTTCTGGCTGGCTAGTGTTGGATGTTAGCTTTCCAGCTACAGCAGGTTACGAACTAGTAATGACGAACTAGCAAGTAGTCCAACAGTCAAGCTTCTACCACCACCTATTTTGCAAGGACACGCAGGTAAACTCTTTGCTTAACAGAGATAAGGAGAGCGATAACATCATTAGGTAAGTTTCCATCCACCTGCTTTTATGCGCATGGTAACAGGTGGACTTAAATGCTAGAAATCAAATAAAGGGTGAGGCTATTTGCACCCCTGGTACAATTAGCAGTGTATGCTATTCGTACCCTGGTGCAGTTAGAAGTGCTATTCGTACCCCGCCAGTGCACACAGCAATGTACCCCATCTGGTACAAATATCAATGTATGCTATTTGCACCCCTGTGCATTTACAGTACCTTGGCATATATTTACACTCAGTTATCCATACTACTCATGTATTACACCTTTTTGGAATATTATCACCCTGACATTCTTACCCTAACCATAACCAATCCCACTCCTGTTGCCTAAACCTAACCAACCCAACCAGAGCAGGCATAGTCATGAGTCTTCCCCTACCACCCTGCAAAAAAAACAAGCAACGTTTTTTTTGTTGTTACGTCACAGGGTGTGAATAGCTCAGCTATCAGTGCAAATAGACACTCCGTAAAATAAAAATGCTCTGGGTTGTTTTTATTTCATTAAACCAATCACAATCGTCTTGGGTGGTGCTAAGCTCTGGACGCAGCGACGGTGGCTCTGCAAAATAGTCTCAGGAACTTGTTTTGTAGCAACATTTGCACCCTGATAAAAGAAAACGTCACAAACAATATTAAATGCAGTATAAAATCCAAGGACTCTGATGAAGATGTAAGGTTACATCGAAATGTTAGTCACTGTTATGCACCTTAAGAAATAAAACCATCAAGTAAGAAGACATCTGTGTTGCACCGGCAATTTTTTGCTCTTTTATACTGTTGTGTCCTGCCTTGTTGCACCAGATTGTTGTGGTCTGCAGAAGCGCAGAGGACTCTCCTTTTTACCTGAATATTAAATGCAGTTAACTGTTCACACAATACAGTAACTTGAGCTATTTAAATTAGCTGGATACATGGTTAAACGTTTTACCAGTCCATACTTCGTCCATAGCAATCCTGCCACAATCGGTCACAAAACGTCCCAGTTAGAGAGATAAAGGTGCTCTAAGCGATGTTGCATGTTTTTTTAGGCTACAACATTTTTTGTCACATACAGCAAACATCTCTTCACTATCTGCTAGCTGCCTGTCCCCTGAACACACTGTAAAAAAACACGGTTAGTTTGTTGACTATGGTTAGTACCTACTTTTTGTATACAGTATGGTTACCTAGCAACCGCGGCTTGAAGACACAAAGTGGTAAACAGCCCAGGGTCCACACACGCCAACAAAAACAATATGTGCCAACCTGCACCAAAAAGCATACACAAACAGTGTTCCAGCATTCCAGCCAATAACTGACAAGAAGGATTTGGGGGTGGGGGTTGGGGGATTAGTGCACGGAAGCACGGAAGGGAGGGGCATGGGATGAGGAGGAGGAGGTAGGGGCGAGCTAGTCTCGTTTTCTTTGAAAATACATCGAACATCAACAAGAAGTAATGTCACCCAACATCACTTAGAGCACCTTTTAATGCCGTAAACATATTCTTTGTAAATGTTTACAATCATTCCCTGAAAGAACCAAGCAGGCCTGCCTTGTTGCATGATACAGATTTTCTTCCAGAAATGATTTCTTCCAGAAATGATCCAGATTTTGTGCCTTTTTTAAGCGTGTAGCTTGCTAGCTCGAAGTTTGTTGTTGTTTCCCGAAGCGAACATCACCAGATGTGAGGCAATTATCCTGGAAACGTACCGTCGTCGTTCCAGATTACCACTGAAGCCTCAACCTCTAGGTACTAAAAATAGCAGCAGACCAAAACAGCAGTTTTGTGTGGAGCAATGAGGAGACTGTAACCTTTCTCACATTAATATATGAAACAAACAGAAATGCCATATTTCCATCATGTTTTATACATCGTTTGCCATCGTTTGAGGTTTGACCGGCAAAGTTGTGTCATCTTGTTGCAGCCTCTACTTCTGCAAAGGTTTAATGTCACCTGACTGGAGAATCAGCTCCACCAGCTGTGTATGCCAACTCCTTATGTTCACATAACAGTAGTGGATGGATAGTGTATTCATTCGGAATTTCTTTTGCCAATTTTCTGGAAATTTGGTCAAAATTGTTGCTACATTTGGATGGAAACCTAGCTAATGGCGAGGCAAATGCACAACATGTGGTCTTTATCCTAAAATGTAGGTAATAGTAAAACAAAAGCAAATGTACCATATAAAGTCTGCATCAATGACACACATGGAGTCTTATATTTAATGATGTTCAAGTCAGCTTAGGATACTATAGGAAAATGAGAGAAAAATGTTAATGGATAGAAGTGGGCCATGTTTTTTTCTGCTCTTACCAGTAAATCTCTGCATGCTCTTAAGTCCTAACAAAATTACAGCGTTGATTCATTTTTTACTCATTCAGTGCATTCAACTTTGTTGTTAAACTTTGTCCGTTTTTGCTCTCTCTCCCCCCGCCCTCTTAGGGACTTGGTGTCGAGCCAGCGCCCTGTCAGCACCACCACCACTTCTTCCAGAAACTTCTTCTCTACATTCCTGCCGCAGGGCAAACGCACTCCGGGTAAAGGGCCTCAGGTCACCACCGGGTCCTCGCCAAGCCAGTTAGCGGTGGGCAGGAAGGACCCACCAACCAACCCGGTAAGAGTGGGGCTTGTTTTCAAAAGATTAAAAGCTCAGCGGGATGGAAAACAAGGAATTATATATATCTTTTTAAAGCAGGTCACTGCAGCAGCTGAATTCCAAAATGTCCAAACAACTTTGTGCAGTTGCATGGATGTTTTTAAAATTAGTGTGAAGGTGTTGTGACCAATCAAAGGCCACAGAGCTAAAGCATGATCAGCTGCAGTCCCTTTAATGTCCACTAGTTGCTGATCCAAGAAAACACTGACTGTATTGAAGTGTATGGGAAACCCCTTAACAACTTCCAAACCAAAAGAAGTTTAGCTCCCGAGAGATCATTGGCCTTCTTATTCTTATTATTAAATGACCATCCCTTTATCATCGATCATTCAGAGGCATGGAACTCTAAACCCAAACTGACCATCTCTCATTGGCTATCCTGATCTTAAAATTGTTAGACCGGCATCTCAAGTCTATCACGCTATCACCAAGGCCAGGCTTTAAAACGTCTCTTCGGAGACCTGTAGGGAGCAACACAGATGTTCCAGTTATTCTCCAAGTTATAGCTGTAATCTCTGGCGGCCATTTTGTTGGTTCCCAACATTATGAGTGGCTGACCTGAGATCCTCTTCTGTATCTAAAAGTAATATGTCTTTTCTAGCCTGCAAAGTGCAAAGAGGCGGTCCAAGCTAAGGAGGTGAAGCCAGTTTCCAGTCAGGCATCAACCAGTGAACCTGCAAGCTCCCAGTCCCAACAGTTAACAAACCAGTCAACAAACCAGCCTACAAACCAGCCGTCGCATCCCAGACACAAGAGAATTCAGGAACATGAGAAAGAGAGGAAGGAGCTTTTCTCTAAACCACCATCACAGGTACCCTAAGGGCGGGACTGGGGGAAGTTTGGTATTCAAACTGTAATGACAGCAGTTTGGTGCACTTTTACAAAATCAGCTTTCTTTGTTCAGTCAGTTTTTATTAAAGGAATAGTTTAACTCTTTGGAAAATAAATGTGCTTTCTTGCCAGGCAGAAGATGATATTGCTCTCATCTCTGTACGCCAAGTATGTGACTAGAACCAGGAAGTGATTAGCTTAGCTTAGCATTAAGACTGGAAGCAGAAGGAAACCGCTACCCTTGCTCTCTCCAAAGTTTTAAAATGCACCTGCCAACACCTCTGAACTGAATTAACTAGTTCTATATTTTTTGTTTAACTTGTACACCAACAGAAACGTAAAAATGACAAATCGGGGTTTCGACAGGTAGTGGAACTAATTGTGGGCGAACAAGCAATCCTTGCTACGAATACATTCCCCTTTAAACTGTTTTAACTTATTGTCTGATTGTGACAGAACTAGCCTGCTAGCAAATTGGTTATTAGCTAGAGGTAGAAAGCCAGCTATTTGGGCGAACAGTTTTGGCTGACCAGTGCTAGCATGTTACCAGCTAGCTGGCATGCTACCGGATAACTGGCTAACGACTGTAGCACCTTCACCTAACCCTTAGGCAGTCACTCGCACGCCAAGTTTCCAGCACCATCATCTGAGGACAAACAAATACATGTTTGGGTACAAAGAAATGTGGGTAGGTCCTCCCTTACTAGTCAGTGAGGATAACCATACAGTAGCACATTGGCTTTAATATTAACACATAGCACTGGTAGAAATAACTTCTCTCATTGACCAGGATGAAAGAGCTGCTAACGCTGGTTGATTGATGTTAACATTACTGTAGCTAGCTAGCTAGCCTAGCAAAAAAGTCAGATGACTGCTAACTTTATAACAACATTGTGTAACTGTAATTCAATGCTGCAACAAAGACTACATGATGCCTTTTAAAAGCAACAGGCTAATAAATGATGAACATTGACTTAAATACTAGCTTGTTTAAGTGACAGTATAGCTGTGTTGGAAACCGTTCCGTATTGGAGTGGTGTTTGAATTCTCCGCGGTTAATTTCGTTCACTATATAGTCCACTGTAAAATACCCACAATGCACAGATAATTTGAGTGTACATAAGATGTACACTACATTTTACTACCGTATACCACAATGCAACGCAGTTGTGTTTTCCCGCAGGTGAAGAAGAAGCAGAAGCACTCGTGGAAACTGAAAAGAAAAAATGGAGCGGGCTTTCGTTTTTCTAAACAGTGGAAATGTAACACGCAACATATATTCAACATTTTACTATTATCCTGAGTGCTCGGTTAGTTTCAGGGACGTATTAGAATTGATGCTGGGCATGCCTGCTTCCGTCACACACGTAACCGGCGCATCTACTGACGCAACAATGCTTTCTGTAAGAGTCTGAAATCTGGTTTGGTCGTTCCCTATACAGTTCACTATTTAATAAACACTATATAGAGAATAGTGAGTGAGTGAATGAGGGAACGGTTTCGAACACAGCTTATGTGAGCACACAGCCAGACCCACTGAGCAGCAGATATGCCAAGTTTAATTTTTATGGACTCTGATTTGACTGACGCCGCTCTGAAAAGTGAGCAGACAAATGCGATTAGTGACTTTACTTAGGCATGATCAGCTGTTCCATTCAAATGAACTGCATTATGTGTGAAGTATAGCTTTCGGGGACTGGAAGTTGATTCCATTTACACTGACAACATGATTCCACATGTATTATTTTAGACACCAGAGAAGAAGGGGGAGGCAGGAGAGGTAGAGCCTCTCGGCGAGGCCTCCAGCGATTCTCTCGACTCCTGCTCAAACAGCAGGAGCTGTGGAGGAGCAGCGGAGGGAGGAGGTCTTTCAGTGGAACAGCCTTTCATCAAACTCAGCCAGGAGGAATACGGAGAACACCACTCCTCCATCATGCACTGCAGGTCTGCCTTCCAAACCCTTTCAGTTTGGTTTAACTGACCCCACCCCTTGCTCCTCACGGGATCTCACACATCTGTGAGCCTGCTTGGTTTCTGAACAAAGTAACACCATCTGAAGAAATTAAGATTTGAACCACAGGCGGACCCGACTGGCTTTTAAAGTCACATAAAAGATAGTCTCGTATTGCCAGACCTTCCTCTACAGCGCTGTGGAGGAGGGTCTGGCTAGTCCACACAGCATTCCAGGACAGGAAAAAAACGTGCTCTGGTTTATTGGCATTTCTTTTAACCAATCACAATGGTCTTGGGCCAGGGTTTCCGTGGGGTCTTAAAAAGTCAGAAAAAGTAAAAAATTTCAAAAGCTAAATTTTAGGCCTTAAAAACTCTTAAATTCACTGAAGTATTGTGTTCTATGTCTTAAATAATTTTAAACAGGTCTCAATTTTCCTACGTCCATGCAATGCTACCTCTAATGCTCTTTTTTTTATTTATTCTGTGGTGTAATATAATATAATATAAATATAAATATAATTTCGCTGTATTATGACTACAAATGAGACCAACTTACATTGCAGCCAATCAGCTTCCGTGTCATTGGACCGAGTCTCTTTCAGATATCACAGACATAAAACAGATGTTATTCTTCGTCTTTGGGGAAGTGCAAGTTTAATGATACTTGGCTTAATAAAACTGAATTTAGGGCTCAGTTGATTTTGTGATAAAGGTCTTAAATTTGACTTGGTGAAACCTGCAGAAACTCTGTGGGCAGTGCTAAGCGCTGGACAGAGCAACAGTGCCTCTGCAAAATAGACTCGGGAAGGAATTTGTTTTAGTGCAACGTGTACGATCTGAGGAGCAGATAAACATATTCCACATAAATCCACCAGAGTCTAGAACGCCAACACAAAGAAAGAGGAAAGTGAGGGACATCTGGACGAAATTAGGGACATCTGGGGGAATTTCCGGCGGCACCTGAACAATCCCGGAAGTGGAACGTCGTCGATGTAGACAACATAAAAGATAATAACAAAACCGAAAACACTCATTCTTCTCTCTTTCTTGCATTTCTCCATCTTCCAGGGTCGACTGTTCTGGTCGCCGGGTTGCCAGTTTGGACGTAGATGGAGTCATCAAGGTAAATCTGCATCCTTTATCTTTTGGGGTTGTACAAACATCCCCTAGTAAACAAAACATCAGTTGGTTATAGAGCATTCTCCTACCGTGCCCCTCATCTTTGGAATGGCCTCTGATAAAGAAGCTCACTCAGTTGACATTTTTAAATTTAGTTTGAAACCCCACCTCTACTCATTATACTACAGCCAACCATTACACACCATCCTTTCTGCGTCCTTCACAAACCAACCTTTTTCACTTAATGTCTTATGTTGCTGGTTTTGTATTGTTTATTATTACTGCTTTAATGCTGTTCAATTGTTTTCTTGCTGTCTGTTATTTCTGTGTTCCTTTTAATTGTAAAGTGCACTGAGACCATGTCTAATGGTGATGTTACACTTTAAATACAATTTGATTGATTGATTTTCCTCAGGTCTGGTCATTCAACCCTATCATGCAGACCAAAGCAACCATCATGTCCAAGTCTCCTCTGCTGTCTCTGGAGTGGGCCACCAAACCAGACAGACTGGTACGAAAAACAAACGGACTGCACATTAGCGGAGTACAGTGACACTATTCTTGCATTGCCAGACCTTCCTCCACAGTGCTGCGGAGGAGGGTCTGGCTAGTCCACACAGCTTTCCAGTATGGGAGAAACATTTCTTTAAACCAATCACAATCGTCTTTGGCAGAAGTGTACAGCTGCATGTCAATTGATTAAACACTTTGTTGATCGACAGAACAGTTTGGATCGTTTCCAGTTTCTAAAATGTGTGAGGATTTTTCTGCATTGAGTACTTTTACTTTTAATACTTCAAGTACATTTTCCTGATGATACTTACATACTTTTACTTAACTAACATTGTCAAAGCAGGACTTGTACTTGTAACAGAGTATTTTTACGGTGTGGTATTACTACTTTTACTTAAGTAAAAGATCTGAATACTTCCTCCACCACTGCTAACAAGTGTACTTGTCACATTATGGGAATTACCTCCCATTTTGGGACAACATTTTATGGTCCTTGGTTTAGGTTAGGCGTACCGTAAGGCACATAGTAGGTTATAGTAAAGGTTAGCATCTCAGGTTAATGTATGTGGGTCATTGAAAGGGCCCTCTAAGTAACAAAAACTCTGTGTGTGTGGTCAGTTGTTACTAGGCAGCGGTGTTGGCACAGTGCGGCTGTATGATACGGACGCCAAGAAGAATCTTTATGAGATGAACATCGATGAAACTCATCCACGGTAAACCTGCTCTGTCCACGATACAGAATTTAAGTTTTATTTTTGTTTTGTTTTTAACACACATTTCTCTGAAGTTAAACTGGTTTAAATTCCATTGCCACCTGATGATGATGATGCTATATGTAAATGTATGTGTACAAAGACATTGGACTAAACACCAAAGGTTTGCTGTTTTAGGGGGAGTTTAGTCTCGCATTGCCAGACCTTCCCCCACAGAGCTGCGGAGGAAGGTCTGGCTAGTCCACACAACATTCTGGGATGGGAGAAAAACGGGCTCTGGTTTGTTGGCATTTCTTTAAACCAATCATTATTTAAAAAAAAAAAAAAAATTTAAAAAAAAAAAATAATAAAATTTTAAAAAAAATAAAAACTAGGGCGAAGTAAATGGCTGGAACATTTACTTTATTTTTATTGACCAAATAGACTAAATCTGAGACTTGGGTAAAAACTACATGCTTGAGTATTGCATTTTGTCAAGTAGCAATGAATAATGCTTGTTGTTGAAGTACACATTGTGATATTAATATGTCCCTCCACTGTCTCCCAGGATCTTGTCTTTAGCCTGCAGTCCCAGTGGTTCGTCGTTTGTCTGCTCAGCTGCAGCTCGATCTGGAAGTGTCGACTCTGCACCTCGACTCCCGATACCGGTGTCTGGACAGCTGCTTCTCTGGGACACCAAGACTGTCAAACAACAGGTAAAAAACAAGCTAGTTCATGAATAGTTTTGTAGCTAATGGACTGCTTCAAAAATGATCAAAAACGGATGGGAAACATGTTTTTTAAACTTAGGAACGTTCTAGTCATCAGACAAATCATGATGGTAGTAAAATTGGTAAAGTGAGGGTTTGAACTAATTGCATTGACTATGTAACATCCATTAAATTTAGGTTAATTTACTGTGAATGACGGACTTTGGCTGATGTGAAGCGCCAAGAAATATCAAGAGTTTTCAGAAAACATTTTTGTCATCATTTACAACTTGGATGTTGACATGAAAGTTATATACAAGTCACACAATCATTAATGCTATTATGTTAGCATGCTCACAGCTGCCATGTAAACACATTTGTTTGCTTGCCACTATCATGCTAATATGCTAACATTGAGTATGTAACAATCAGCTCTATGGTAATGTTTAGCATGTAATGTTTATGCACGCTAACATGATCAACGTTACACGGTAACACTAATAACTTCATGTGTACACTAATGTTATTAGGACCAATGGGAATTGTAGTGTTAGCATTAGCATGTTTAGCATACAGTACCTGGCTTTGTGGAAGACTTAGGTAGGCGTATTCAGGTGCCATTCCTCAAGAAAATGTGACGTTTTTCAATAATAATTGAATAACATTTTGTTTCTCTAAGTGGGTTTTTTGCGTCTCATTGTAGTCGTCTAGTCTTAACGATTACTCAAAGCGCTTTTACATAGTACAGGAACCATTCACACACATTTATACACTGTGGCCGTACAAGGTGCCACCTACTCATCAGATAAACATCCGATACGCACGATCGGGGGGCAACTCTGGGTTCGGTGTCTTGGCCAAGGACACTTCAACATGGGACTGCAGGGCCAGGGATCGAACCACCAACCTTCTGATTGGCAGGCGACCGCTCTACCACTACAATCATCTAAAAAAAGAAAAAATCTTTTAGTTAGTTTTTGTACATTCATTTAGCTTAGGTGCTGCGCCTAAACCTTATAATAGCCTGCATAAGCTTAAGTGTATTTAATTCCTGTGACTGTAGTATAATCAGTGTGCTTTCTGTCTCTCAGCTCCAGTTCTCTTTAGAACCTGAACCAGTAGCCATTAACTGCACAGCCTTCAACCACAATGGAAACCTGCTGGTGACCGGAGCTGCTGACGGAGTCATCAGACTGTTTGGTCAGTGTTTATCAGGAATACAACTGATGATTATTTTCATTGTAGATTAATTATTGAATCATTATTTTCCTCTACTGACTATTTACGATCACTTAGTGTAAAATCTCAGAAATGAGCTCAAAGTGACTAGCAGTCAACAATCGGATTCTATAATAGTTAATTGATTACATTCTTATCTAACAAATCTATACCTCTTTGAATCTGCAAATGTGTTGAATACATGTCTAATATATTTCAAATATATTTCTCTTGTGTTGTTCTTTCACATAGCTAAGACTATAAAAGTGTATAAAAAAAATAGGCTACGTTAAATTATTTCAAGGGACATTAATGATAAGGGGGTCCCCAGTATAATTCCTATCCTGTAGGGCAGTGATTACCAACCAGGGGTTCTTTTGCTGTTGTCAGGTTGTATGTGGAAAGATTGTGGAGTAGCTCAACTAATTTGAAAAGATTTAAATGATGATGATGTGATTAAAAAAAATATATATCAGTTGTAGTGCCTGAACACTACATGTTACAGTTATGTAACAGTGTGTGTAAACTAGTTAGCAAGTGAGCACAGAAGTTTAAACCGGTAAGAGTCACAGATACAAGTATATGAATAAATAAATAAAATAAGTAGCTGAAAGTATTGCATGAGAGGCTAAAATGGTTAGTTAAAAGTACGGGCTAAACAGTTGAAGTAGTTAGCTAAACTACTGACTAAACAGTTGAAATAGGTCAAAGTAGTGGATAAACGGTTGTAATAGTTAGCTTAAAGTATTGCATAAGTGGCTGAAATTGTTAGCTTAAAGTATTGCATTTGGCTGAAATGGTTAGCTAATAGTACTGACTAAATAGTTGAAATAATTAGCTAAAAGTACTGACTAAACAGTTGAAATAGTTAGCTAAAAGTACTGACTAAACAGTTGAAATAGTTAGCTAAAAGTACTGACTAAACAGTTGAAATAGTTAGCTAAAAGTACTGACTAAACCGTTGAAATAGTTAGCTAAAAGTACTGACTAAACAGTTGAAATAGTTAGCTAAAAGTACTGACTAAACAGTTGAAATAGTTAGCTAAAAGTACTGACTAAACCGTATATACTAAAATTCTAAACCGGAAATAGTTAGCTAAAAGTACTTATACTAAATACCTACTTGTGTTAGCTAAGTACTGACAGTTGAAATAGTTAGCTAAAAGTACTGACTAAACAGTTGAAATAGTTAGCTAAAAGTACTGACTAAACAGTTGAAATAGTTGGCTAAATGTACTGATTAAACAGTTGAAATAGTTAGCTTAAATTACTGACTAAATAGTTGAAATAGTTATAGTAATGGAACAATGGTTAGGATTAGAAACAGTTCAACAAGTATGAAAATAATTAACAATATCCGCTTTTATATTATTATATTTAAAGGGGTGATAGAATGCAAAACCGATTTTACCCTGTCATAGTTGAATGAGGACAGTTCGGTGGGTAAATAGGACATACATAGAAACTCAAAATCCCATTGACACCCCTTTACTATGAAAATCTCATATTTTGAAACTGCCGCTGAAAACGGGCGAATCCCAACAAAGCTGGAAGTTGACGTCAACCTCCCAAAAACCGGAACCTTTGTCAGCCCATGGGTGGTAATAAGAGAACGGTCACGCTCAACATTTACATAGGCTACACAACTGACCTGAGATCAGGTAGTTTTCTGAATCTAGCTAGGTCACGCGATCTCTGCTATTCCATTACAAAATTCACTTCTGAAACTTTTTTATGCGAGAAATCAACCATATAAAGCTCAAATATGGGCGCGTAACGTAAAATGGATGGCTATTTGTAAATTTTCTCCGACTGTGTGTCGGAGTTTAGTGCCGTGTTGGTGCTGCCTGGGTTGCTATATCGCCCCGGACCGCAGTGTCAGCGAAGCTTGTTACGCCCGCAATCTTTTACCGCAGCCCGCAGGTTCCAGTTAATCTTATAATGGGTATGTGTGTTGAGTTATTTAAACATACAATCGGGAAATAAACGCCTCTTGTCCGCGAGTCTCATTGATAGAGCCGCGGTGAGATGGAGTCCATCAATGAGAGCTAGCTAGCCTCCTACTCTACATTCACAAAATACATCAATTGAACCGAATTGGACAAGTGTTAGCTAAGCTTTGTAAGACCTTGAGGAACCTGTAATATTCATGCCGTGACGAAATTCAAACTGTAAATATACTTTAGTTATGCGAAAGTGAGCAAGCTGCGATATTTCCCCATTGTAATGAATGCGACATATAGCAAGCAGCTGCTCGTCCTATAAAGACGCCTTGCGTTCATAAAAATGCCTTAAAATCAAATCGGACACAACGGTTAGCTTTATAAGACATTGGGGAATGATGTTATATAAGTGGCGTGACGAAATTCAAACTGTAAATATAATTTAGTTATGGCGACAGTGTAGCTAGCTAGCTGCGGTATTTCCCCATTGTAATGAATGGGACATATAGCAAGCAGCTGCTCGTCCTACAAAGACGCCTTGCGTCCGTAAAAATGCCTTAAAATCAAATCGGACACAACGGTTAGCTTTATAAGACATTGGGGAATGATGTTATATAAGTGGCATGACGAAATTCAAACCGTAAATATATTATAGTTATGCCGGCAGCTGGCCGCGGAGCCCCGTAGTGCAGTATCCACAAAGGGTGACTTTGCCCTGGGTATGGAGCCCAGCAGGCTGCCGCTTTCTCGTCAGACTGTGTGGAGCTCCTAAAGTCCGACACATCTTACCAAATTTGCATTAGCCATCAATTTTTGTAAAACGGACCATATTTCAGCTTTATATAGTTGATTTCTCGCTTAAAAAAGTCTCAGAAGTGAATTTGGTAATGAAACATTGCAGTGTCTGGAATATGAGATTCTGTCGCTTCTCTAATGTATGTGTATTGGGGATTCGCTCAACCAATCAGCGCGCGTCTCTAATGTCTGCGTATGGCAAGTCGCTCAACCAATCAGCGCGCAGCTCATCTAAATATTCATGACCATACCATATTTGGAAGAAAAGCTCTTGTTACAAATAGGGCCAAAACACAGGGATGCATAAGGGCCAGTAAAATATCAACCAGGCCATTTTCAGCCCAACCAATGTTACATACCCCATTAGGAGACCATAAGGAACAGTGTGAAATACCCTATATAATCATTCTATCACCCCTTTAACAGGGCTGTGGGGGTACCTCAGACCCTAAAGTTTGGGAACCATTGCTGTAAGCAGTCCTTGGCTGAAAAAAGATTGCTAACACCTGCATTTAACAGCACATTGTGCAGTACAGTACATTAATGTGTAGCTACATTCAGTTGCAGTGTGTAAACCTAGTTCTACTTTTTTGATTTTGGAGTACTTTCTGTAACATTTACGTATGAATCACACAGTCCTCTGAATTCTCTGCTGTAGATATGCAGCGGTACGAGAGCGCTATGAGCTGGAGAGCTCACGACGGAGAAGTTTATAGTGTAGAGTTCAGCTACGATGAAAACACTGTCTTCAGCATCGGAGAAGATGGCAAGGTGTGTGTTTATTTTGTAGAAAACCCATTATGATAACAGAATTTCTACAGATCATAATAATGTCTTTTAAATCTTGGACTTTAAAAAAAACATCTTACAGAGCAAGTTTCATGTCTGGAAATGAACTGCCACAACAGTTATGAGTATACTGTGTGTGTGTGTGTGTGTGTGTGTGTGTGTGTGTGTGTGTGTGTGTGTGTGTGTGTGTGCGTGCGTGCGTGCGTGCGTGCGTGTGTGTGTGTGTGTGTGTAGTTCATCCAGTGGAACATCCATCGGTGTGGGGTGAAGCAGTCGGATCAGGTTTTACCTCAGGACGCCACCGGGCCCTTCATCCTGTCAGGATACAGCGGATACAAACAGGTAGTTAGTGTTTCCATGGAAACAGGTTTACTTTATAGACAGCAATAGCTTTCTATGTTTGTTTATTTTTCATCATTTACTTCTCGCCAGGATGATCTCACAGAATGATCTCACAGTTTTAATAAATAAGGTTACAGGAAAACAAATGTTGCTGATGGAATATTAGGTCAAAGAATGAAACCGATCAAATAAAATGAAGGCAATGACGCATTGATGTCTCAACTTGCGAATTAACTCTTGTTCAGGTTCAGGTTCCTCGAGGTCGACTCTTTGCCTTCGACTCTGAAGGCCAACACATCCTGACCTGTTCCAGCACCGGAGGACTCATATACAGAGTAAATCCACCTTCATTAGACTAGATACATCCTTATTTACCCTGAGGGAAATTGCTGTGCAGCTGTTGCAATTCATTCATCGTTTGTGCAAATCTTGTTCACACACACGTGTTCTGAACAAACTCTAAATTATCTAAATGTTTTTTTCAACTTCTTAGAGTATATGACTCTTTAAAATGTGTATTTATTTTGTATGATTTTGATGCATTTTGATTTTATTTCAGCTTTGTTAAAATAACTTACATGAACATAAGTAATTGCAAATAGTTACTGTAAAGTTTTTACTGGTTTAACCAACACGAACAATTTCATTTTAATTACTTTTTTCGTGTGTGTTTTGATTTCCCTTGCTGAATCAAAATGAATATTTTCTTTTAAACTGTTTTATATTTAGATTTTATAACATGTCTCCTTTTCACCTCCCTCTCTTCCCAGTTGACCAATGGGGAGCCGGCTCTGGAGAGCGTACTGTCACTGGGTGGGCACAAAGCGCCAGTGGTGACAGTTGATTGGTGCTCGGCGGTGGACTGTGGCACCTGCCTGACCGCATCCATGGACGGGAAGATTAAACTGAGCACGCTCCTGGCGCAGAAGTCCTGAGTGATGACCTGATACACCTGAGGGGGGGTCACAGGGTTTATGATAAACTGATTCACTTTGCTCACTGTCACTGATGGAGATTATTCCATAATCTGATAAATACAGGATATCATCTGTTTCATGATGTGAAAACTCAACTATTAATTCATATTAACATTAAAATCCCACTGAAAGTTCAATCTGAGGGCAGGTTTCTTTCTGAAAGCTACATCCAATAATTTTTCTTTGGCCGCTATACGGGACAATAGTACTACAATAAAACCCTGACACCTTGTAAAGTTGTTGTGGCTAACTAGTTAGCAAAGCGAAATACACACACATGCCCAGGACCTATACATGCACTAAACAGAGAGATGTCAGAATGAAGGGGCTGCCTATGACAGGTGCACCGAGTAATGCCTTGCATAAAGGAACACGGCGACTTATTGGGACTTTGTCTTATTCCCCATATCCCCCAGAGTTAGATAAGTCCATCCTTCTCATCTCCGTGCGTGTCGTAACTCTGTCTGACGCACCCACCGCTAGCCTAGCTTAGCACAGATCCTGGAGGTAACTGGCTCCATCTAGCCTAGCTTAGCACAGATCCTGGAGGTAACCGGCTCCATCTAGCCTAGCTTAGCACAGATCCTGGAGGTAACCGGCTCCATTTAGCCTAGCTTAGCACAAATCCTGGAGGTAACCGGCTCCATCTAGCCTACTGCTCCCAATAAGTGACAGATAACGCCAACATGTTCTTATTTACATGTTGTGATTTGTATAGTCACAGCATGTACAAATAACAAGGTCACATGAGACACAGCCATCTTCTAACCGTATACTAACTGGGAACTATATTCTCAGAAGGCGAAGAACTGCTACTTGGGGGGCGTGATGAGCACAACACCTGAAAAGCACCGTTGTTACTCTCTGCTCCTCACCGCGGGGCTTCTCGTGTGCTGCAAGCAAATCACTCCGCCCAAGTAGCAGAAGTAGCAGTTCTGAGAATATAGTTCCCAGTATGTATACGGTTAGAAGATGGCTGTGTCTCATGTGACCTTGCTATTACACGCAGCTTTAATGACTATACAAATCACAACATGTAAATAGGAACATGTTGGCATTATTTTGTCACTTATTGGGAGCAGTAGGGTAGTTGGAGCCGGTTACCTCCAGGATCTGTGCTAAGCTAGGCTAGCGGTGGGTGAGTCAGACAGAGTTACGACTTGCACAGAGATGAGAAGGGTATGTATGGACTTATCCAAGTCTGGGGGGATACAGTGAACAAGCTGAAGTCCCAATAAGTCAGCGTGTTCCTTTAAGGGCACCTTGGCAGCTACCAGTCCACATGGGGATTTGAACCAGCAATCCCCCGGTTCCCAGTCCCTACAGACTGAGCTACTGCCACACCTAAGCTCAATGAAGCAGAGCATAGACTGAAGCAGAGATTAAACTCTAGCGCGTGTCCTGCAAAACCATGCCCATCCGGGTAAAATACCAATTTTTTTGATGATTCCAAGGGAAATCAGCAACTCCTGTTTTCTGCGAGTTGAAATAAGTTTTTTTGTCAGTGGTTTACATATACTTAGATAGTTTGTGTTATTGTTTGACTTTCAGGTCAGCTCTAACGTGGCGGTCACAGCAGTACATTGCTTAGCTTCTGGTCTGCTTTTCCAAACATTGGGCCTTGCCGACTGCCATCCAAGGTACTGTACTGTACTGTACGGTATAGACATTTTTCACAGCAGACATGTTGACTTGTCATAGTAGGAAAAGTACAGCTGAAATGTATAACCTTAACGATGGCTTAATTCCATCAAGTGTCCCAGTAAGATATTTCAGTGAGTCAGCATGCACAATACCAGGACCTCTCCTAAGTGGAATGCAGCCATCAGTAATGGTTTAATACCAGGACCTCTCCTACGTGGAATGGAGCCATCAGTAATGGTTTTGAGCAGCAATGGCTGCTCTACGCCGCGGGGGGAGCCCTAGCAGCCTCTGCTGTAATTCCTTAAAACGAAGAAGACGTGGCAGCCACAACAATAACACACAGCTAGCTACACTGAGAAGAGCATCTACGAAATGTCCCATTTTTAGCTCGGAAATACTATTTTAACACATTTCGGCAGAACGTTTCCGCGAATAAACCAAAATCAAATCTGCACGGGAGGTCAAGTCAGGCGTCATGTTGTGTTATTAAAAGGAAATAACATGCTGTCGTTGTTGTGACGCGCAACCAATAGAAGCTAACTAACTAGCTGCATCGTTAGCTTGTTTCCAACCAGCTCGGTTTCCTCTTTAATGTCACTGGTCTCTGGCACCGCGCGCAAACATGGAGAGCTTGTACAAGCGGAAAATGTTCGCGTCGATGCGGAAAACCAAGGTGGACGCATCAAAGAAAAGAAAAGTAATCGGCCTGCCGGCCTCCATCCTAGACGACAGTGACGAAGGCTCCTTCACCTCGTCCTCCTCCGGATCCCAGTCCGACTTCCAGAGCTCCGCGGAGGGGGACAGCGGGCAGGAGGACCGGGGCCGGAGCGATTCCGGGGCGACATCTAGCGACGACAGCCGCTCCGTGACCCGCAAAAAGCGCTCGTTCCTGGGAGGCGACAACAGCTCCTCGTCTTCCAGTCCCGGGGAGGAGGACACGACAGATGATGAGAAGGGGAACAGGAGCCAGCCAAAGAGGATGGTGCAGCCTAAAAAGCGGAGCAGGCTGCAGCGACAGGACGAGTCGGACTCGGACCACGCGGAGGAGAAGCGGAGAGAGAAGGCGGAGGAGAAGCGGAGAGAGGAGGAGGAGAAGGAGAAGAAGAGGCAGAGACACAACAAGCTGCTGGCGCTGTCCCGGAGGATGAAGGCCCGGGTCCCGAGCCGGAGGAGGAGCCGCCTGAAGGAGGTAAGGTTGGGGGACCCCCCATCACATACAGTCCCTTTTACCTGAAAACGAAAAAATCAAAAAGCAGGACTGTCAAATCAAAGGCCCTCAACATAGGGCTGCTCGATTCTGAAAAATTTTTTTGCTCAATATTGGAATCACGATTATTTAACACAATTACTCATTGCCTTTTGGAAAGATGTTACAATTATTAAACTTGTAAAAAGGTTAAACTAATCAACAGTGAAAACACCAAGAGCTGTGAAATCTTTCTCAATACCCGTTTTAACTTTTTTCTTCCATTCAGAACACAAGACAAAATCCGAGTTTACTTGCAGAACGTAATGTGCAAAATAGTCGTTTCTTTGTTCTGTTTTTGTGATCATTAGGAGCCGAAATCGTAAATCGCGACTACAATTTACATTAATTGCACAGCCCTAGTCTGACGTGTGTTCGTATTTTCAGGGTGCGGGCGATGAGGAAGAGTCCAAAGACGGCGAGGACGAGGCTGGCGGTGATGAAGATGGAGGAGGAGGAGAAAACGGCAACGATAAACGGGCTGCAGAAAGTGAAAAGGGAGGCAGAGAGAAGGAGAAAGAAACTAAAGAGGAGAAAGAAGATGAGGAGAGGAGGAGGAGAGGAGGAAGAGAAGTAAATCCACTCCGTGATGGAGAACAGAGGACTTTGAATGTGACAAACTAAACACTTAAACCGTCTGAAACTGACTCATAATAACTCCGTTTGTACAGTTTTCCCTTCTCCTGCAGCATTTAAATTGGAAAACAAAACCCCCCTAGAGCTGGAGTTACAAGGTTTTCACTGTATGCTAGAGACAGACACTGGCGACATGCAACAAAAAAGATGTGCAGATGATTTGGAAAGTCTTGTGGACTTGTTATGACATGTATTGTGAAGGAGGCGGAGCCTGAAAGTGGCACACAGCTTTAGAGCAATGCTGAGGAAAAGTGGCTGATGGATATGTCCCTCGTGGTGCAGTGTCATATGATCATTTTAAGTGGTCACACCTGCTGATATCTCCTGATGTATGCCATGCCAGTTTTATTTATACGTATATCCCAAAGTCGCTTATCCCAGATGGATAGCATGACACCGGTGTTTCACCGACAGTTGCAACTTAAACCGGCAGCTGTTGTGTAGAACTGGTGATAATTTGAAGGTGGTATTAGCTGTTGGGGCTTTGCCCTAGCTACATATTATCCCTGTACGGCTAGCACAGAGAGTGTAGCCTGTTGGACAATGTTTTAATGCAAAACCATGACAATTTTTATTTGTGTTTTTTGACAATAACTAGCAGCAGTGTTAAATGTGCAGCATGTAAGCGATTGTATCATTTATGCCAGCTAGATGCCAATGCATTATGTAAAATATGCATGGTTTTTATTTTATTCTAATATTGTTTTAAAAAGAAATTCTGTTAAAGGTGCCCCGGCCACACGTATGTCATTACTTTGTGGTAATGTCTGAAGTTCTACCATGGACTTTTTGTGGAAGAAATGCCTTGGTTACCTTGTTTAAGCCATTCTAGCGTGGTATAGAAAGCCTGCAGGAAGACTCAGCTCGATTTCTGCCAGTTCTCATTAATATTCAACGAGATAAGCTGCTTGACTCTGATTGGCTAACAGCTAGCCAACGAGAGCCTGGCTATCAGCATCCTTTACCCAGCCCAACTGGGCGAGCTCATGAATAGTAATGAGCTCAAGCAATATGATGTCAGACTGACCAGCTTTTGTAATTGGCCTGATTTCTCCGCTTATTTCTTGTCAGTGGCTAGAGCTGACAGAGGAGGTAGCAGTTCATTTTCACATTCACCACATAACACAAATACATATGGACCTAACATATTTCAAAAAATGCAAGTAAAAACGGTTTTGTGTGGCAGGGCACCTTTTAAGATGAGTCATTTCTCAGTGGCTATCATTCACATGCCCTGAGAAAAAATCATTTTAGCTCAAAGTCCACTCACAGGCTTTTTCCGGAGCTTTAAACCTTGTGTTATTTTTTTTTTTTTAAGTGTTGTTTTGTGTTGTGACCACAAAGTGTTGTGGCTGAAAGCTCCACAAACCGCTATAATTGGACCTTGAGTTAAGATGACTTTGTCACACTACTAATCCCAAGGACAAGAATTAACTTTCACACCCAAATGAGCGGCATGCTGTTTTCAAACAGGCAAATGGCAGTCAATCAGCAGCAGCAGCAGCGTACCAATAATCAACAGTGGCGTACCACTCAGAATTGGCAGATGATACTAAAATAAGAGTGGCATGACAGTCACTTTCTTTAATGTCAGGGCGGTTGAAGCTTCAGTGTGGATTTGAGCAGATTTTAGCTTGATTTATGGTCCTGCGGAGGCTCCACGCAGAGCTTACGTAGCCTACGTAAGTGGCCTGAAGTTTATACCTGTGCGCTGGTGTGTGCGTCGAGCCGCCGTGTGTGTTTGGGGAGTGGGCGATAGAGCGAGGGAGAAAGTGAGAGAGTGACAGCGATTAGCTTCAGAGCGAGTAGCGACTCTAGAGTCATAGTGAGAGAAACAAAGAGTCTCGCCTGTTCTTTCTGACCACGGTGGGAAATCTGGAGCAGGAAAAGTTAACCCTCTCTTTGATTTCATGTTGTTCATGGAGAAGGAGAACCAGGAAATGAGTCGCCGTGATGTGTGGTTAACATTTTTCGAGAGATGCGTGTCAGACTACGGCGTAGGGTCCGGCGTAGGTTCGTGTCTCCACATACCTACGTACGTAGCCACGGCGTAGATTTTACGCAGAAGCCTAAATCAAGCTTTAGGCACTGCTCCAGAGGCTTTCCATTTAGTGTGTCTTGTGTTTCTGCCGGAGAAGGGAACAGCAGGCAGGAGGGGGAGTCTCACCTGACTGAAATATCAGTACAAAATGCAGAGGACACCGAGGTGAAGAAATGTTCCTTTATTGTTTTAAAAAAAAAAAATCCAAGTTGTTGTTAACTTCCGACCGCAGTGACAAAGCAACTGAATGTGACGGAACTGGTTTCACAGGTTCTGGATGGACAGTGGCTGCCGAGGCGGCTTTTGGCGACTGCAGTATTCAAAGACGTTGCTGACAGCGGCTCACATTCTTCTTTTGTTGCACTTCTCTTTGAATTTACTTTTTGTTAAAAAAAACGTGAGATTGTGACTCTTCTTGCAAACCAGACTTTTTTTTTTTTTGTGTTTGTGATGAAAACCCCCGTCTGACCGGCTCCTTCCCGATGTCAGCAGAGGATCTAGACTCAATGATTTCTGCCACAAACCTGAACACTCTACATTTTATTGTACAGTAGCCTTTTATTTGTTACAGTTTAAAGGCAATGTTTGCAGGAATGTCTGCATATTTCTTTTGGTAGTTTTAGTTAGGGCTGGGCAATATATCGATTTATCAATATTGTGCTATGAGACTAGATATTGTCTTAGATTTTGGATATCGTAATATCGTGATATAAGGGTTGTCTTTTCCTGGTTTTAAAGGCTACATTACAGTAAAGTGATGTATTTTTCTGAACTCAGACCGTTGTCTGCAGACTGCTGTTCTATTATTTGCCTTTTCCCCACTTTGACATATGTCCACATTACTGATAATTATTTATCTAAAATCGAAGTTTGAACATATTTTGTTAAAGCACCAATTGTCAACCCTAGAATATCGCTTCAATATCGAGGTATTTGGTCAAGAATATCATGATATTTGATTTTCTCCATATCGCCCAGCCCTAGTTTTTAGTCCATCTTTTCCGTGAGTTATAATTTGACTTTGCATCCACTCTGTGATTTCACAGCTTCTCCAATGGGAGGATTTCCCTCCGTTTGATATTATTGTAAATTGAATATCGTTGGGGGTTTGGACTGTTGGTTGGACCAAAGAAGACTTTTGAAGATGTCAGCTTGGACTTGGGAACATGTCATGTCAGTTTTTTTTCTTTTCTTTTTTATCTTTCTGACATTTTACAGCAAAAACAATTCATTGAAATGTATAGATGACTTGATAATGAGGCTAATCCTTTGTTGCAGGCCTAGGTTATCACCCAGACGCCCAGAGTGTTTGTTTGACAGGAGCTCCGATAAACCCATTCAGTGAGCACAGATGTTCATTTTTCAAAGTATTGTAAAGATGATTTTGGGCTTCTCCCATTCTTGAATGAATGGAGCTGGTTTAGTTGTTATTGCGTGATGCCGATACTGTAAATATGGGAGTTTGCTCGTTGGTTCAAAGGCAGTCTCTAGCGTTGGATGTGAATGTCCGCCGCCTCGCGGGCCTTTGACTGCTTACCAGTTGATGATGTGACGGGTTCTAAAGGGTTGTACTTAGTGTCTTCATTAATCAGAGGTGTGTTTTGGGCATAACATGCAATAAACCAATCAGAGATCATCTCCCATTCCCTTTAAAAGCCAGGCGCGTTTGGACCTTGGAGCATTGCTATTATGATGGCGGATTTGCACCGTAATATTTTTATTTGTAATCTTTTTGTTTGTGTGCTGCTGTGCGTCCCTGTGTGTGTAACAAGCATAGTGTGCGCGCACTGTGCATAAGCCTAGGTGCATTTTACTAATTTGCTGTTAAAATAACAATGAAATGCTGCATTATTGACTTTAGACCAGGTTTTTTTTGGTCAATGGCGCGATCACTTCCCGCTGCCTCAAGATAGCAATACGCCCAGAATGCACCTGAACACACCTCCCTGTAAGACCAGCACGCCCATGGGCGCACAGATAGGTGCAAGTGCATTTGCTATTAAAACGATGCGGGCGCTGGACGGGAAATCGACCGCTGCGTCGGTCTTAAAGTAGCAAAGGATTTGCGTCGGGCTTTGCGGGCTTTGCGGGCTTTGCGTCGGGCTTTGCGTCGGGCTTTGCGTCGGGCTTTGCGCCGCTTTGCGCCGGGTGCAAGATATGGCCCTTAGGCTGCATTTACATTGCGGTGTTTAGGTTTAAAAATGAATATCTTTGGCTACGTTTCCACCTGGCATTCACACTGCTCTAAAGCCCCTAAATTGGAGAAAATTAAAAACCCTTCTGACCCCGTTTTGGTTTGGAATCTCCGAGGTTGTGTTTCAGTCTCGATGGCTGCCAGTGGAGACCTTTGGCAACACCGGCACACGACCATAGACTGTTAACATTAATGGACAAAGCATCTGGTTCGGCGAAGTTCTGCAAATGCAGAAGTGCCTTAAACCTGCATTCTATCTGAATTCCAGCAGGGGGCGACACGTGTAGGTGCAAAAGGAGGTCAGTTTCTGTAGAAGTCTATGAGAAAGTGACTCACTTCTCACTTGATTTATTACCTCAGTAAACATTTTCATAATGAGTTTATGGTCTCAATCACTATTAAGTCTTCTGCAATACAGAACGATGTTCACGTTTTGAATTATGGTCTCGTTGATTTCAAAATCGGGGATAAAGCAGGGGGTGTTTTAGGGCGTGGCTATGATGTGATTGCCAATGAAAGTGTGTAACGTAACGTGGCTCCTCCCTCACCCCTCCCTCTCGCCTAAAATCATCACAACCAGGTACCGCAACGCCAAACTCGACGACTCATAGCAATCTCCACAAACCAATGGGTGATGTCCCATTAATATTAACGGTCTATGGTCACGACGTCTCATTCTCCTGTTGATGTCCAGTATACCAGAATGTTGATGAGATGCCGTTTGGGCGTGTTAGTTTAAACCGAGATTAGATTTTCTACTGCAGCTAAAAACACGCACGGAGATCGCTTTTGGCTCAAAACTACATTTACATCGCTACGTTTTGGTTTTTAATCGGTCGGTCTTATGAAATCTGATCCGGTTCGATTCTGTGAATGAGGACTGTGAGATGCAACTGACAGCTCTGGAAAAAAAGGCGGTGTGTTTATTGCAAAAATATATATATAAAAGTAACTGAAAGATTTTTTTATTTTTTTTTGGAGGCACATTTGTTTAACCAACCTCATAGACCCCAAAACTTGTATCACTGAATTGAATATTTCCCACTAAAATGTTATCATAGCTGACAGGAAAGATGGACTGAACTATCAAAATAAGATTCAGACTTTAAAAAAAAAAAAAAAAGATTGATTTTTGGTACATGTCATCAGAGGTTCTAGACATTTCTCGTAAATGCAGGAAACACGTTTTTTGGCGTTTTCTGGTGCACTTGCTGAAAGCATTTATGTTCATATAAGAGGAGAAGGATTCCAGTGTTTCCTGTATATAGAGTTCGTTGGGGCAGTCCTCCTTAAAACTTTCTTTGCACTTTTCTATGTATTTAATTCTCTCTGAAGTCGGTTTACGGTACTGTATTACAGTACTGTGTACAGTATTCATATTTTTAAATATTCCCTTCATTCGTTGTTTCCTTCACCTCCTTCTTCCCTTCCTTCCTTCTTCTATAATGGTGTGTTTAAGTGCAGTCATTTAGATGGGGGGTGACTTTCCTAATCATAAGCCCAGCCTGTTTTGCATATTTCTGAGTTTTGACAGCTGTAAATAAGCTACCAGCTGGTGAGAAACTGAGCTGTAAAGATTTTTTTATTTTTTAACCAGTTTTCAGTTTAAACTGAACTTACAGAGGGGTTAAGAGCCTTGTGGCCTTTTTATGCTTTTCACTTAACTACTGGACTCAGTATATTATACAGAATAGTGATAAAAAACGCTCACACGTCATAGTTGTCGCGGTCTTTTGTTGCTGTATATAGCTCCTCAGACCATCCTCGCCTGTTGAAACCACCTCTTTTATTAATAAAGTTTCTTTTTCTGACCGACCGATTTTGGTGTTGGAAATCATCAAGGTGTTTATATATTTCCCATGATTCAGCCTGCCCTAGCTGTGAAATATTGTTCGTTTATTTTTCTATGTCAAACGGAAGGATAAACCCGAGCGCTGACGCGCCAGGACAGTAACTGTATCTGAACACCTCATTTTAACAAATACATGGCAACGTTTGGATTGGCTTTCGCAACTACATCTCCCATGATGCTTTGACAGAGCTTTCATACAGGGATTTCATACAGAAGCAACCAAAAATATAACCTTTTGCACTTTTAGAAAAAGAAATATTGGTGCAACATTTCTTTTTGCTTTCGGGAAAAATTGTTGAAATTCATGTTTCATGTGCATTTCTTCCACTTTGCACATTCACACTTCCTCTACGTTAGTGCTAGTTAGCTTAAAGGTCCCATGGCATGAAAATTTCACTTTATGAGGTTTTTTAACATTAATATGAGTTCCCCCAGCCTACCTATGGTCCCCAATTGGCTTGAAATGGTGATAGGTGTAAACCGAGCCCTGGGTATCCTGCTCTGCCTTTGAGAAAATGAAAGCTCAGATGGGCCGATCTGGAATCTTCTCCTTATGAGGTCATAAGGAGCAAGGTTACCTCCCCTTTCTCTGCTTTTCCCGCCCAGAGAATTTGGCCAACCCATGAGAGAGAGACATCATGGCTTTCAAACGAGAAAAGTGGCAGTTGGTCAAGGCCACACCCCCACCCTCCACCTTGCCCCCCCTCTCTCCTCCTCAATAGCTACAGACACAGAAATGGCACATCCTAAGGAAAGCTCATTGTGGGACTGGCTCTACTGGCTGTAATTCTGCTCCAAGGCTGAATTTTGGGAAAGAGACTTCAGATACAGTATTAGGGGACCACTAAGGTCTATATAAAAGAGACTTCAGTTACAGTATTAGGGGACCACTAAGGTCTATATAAAAGAGACTTCAGATACAGTATTAGGGGACCACTAAGGTCTATATAAAAGCATCCAAAGAGCACATGTCATCGGACCTTTAAAGAGCAACACGCTTCTTCATGATGTCATAACAATGTAGAAATATTGATAACTACAGTATACTGTATATAACGCATGATATCGGCCTTTGTTTTCACACTTGTCTCCGGTACCATTTAGCAAACATGCAACAAAGATATTTTTCCAGAGCAGATCTTTATAAACAAACAGCTACAATGTTCAGCATCCAACCATTTTTTTTTTACAAAATACTGAGCAGAAACTAATAAGGATTATTTGAAGTGATTTTAATAGAATCTTACATCACACTTAACAAAAATATCTTATAAAAATGATTTTTATTTTTTTTTTAAATGAAGGAAAAAGTTAAGAAATAAAACCTTTTCTTTCACAGCTGAGTCTCATGTCTTTTTTTTTTTTTTTAGCCATAAAATGAATGGATAATAAATAATTATTAGAATTTCTGTTGAATTTCTGCAACAATTTATGGTGCAAAACTTTCTGCATAAAAAAACAAACGTGTGTTTCAGGATAGTTTTTTAGCATTCATGTACATCTCATCAACAAATCAGTTAGAGAATGAGACCTTGTTAAAGCCATATGCTAAGTTTAAATCTAGATTTAAATCTAGATCAAATCTGGCACATGTCAGCTCTAAAAACCACTTCCTAGTCGTCAGCGCTTTCAGCTACATCTCATTGACATAAATAAACTGGACCAACAGACCTGGTGAGTGCTGAGCGTTACTGAACAGCCTCCAACTGAGCTTGAAGACGTAGATGTGACGTGAGCAACCTGTCTGAAAGTGTGAAGTCTTCTGGTAGCTGTGCCGAGAGAAATCTCAATCATTCCCAATCTTACAGAGACGGAGAGCGTAGGTATATGTAAGGAGATAACATGGGCACAGGCTAATTACTGATCACTAACATGCTAGTTAACATTAGTAATTAAACTCGAAGTCCAAACTGCCTGTGAGCTTCTCCTGTACTATACGGTAATTCCTCTACTGTGTGACAGTAAGTCTCGTGGTTATGACCCAATCGTTAGCCAATTTTATAAAAACGTCTGCTACGGAGCCATAACGTGAGGTACAAGGTAATGGAGCCTTTTATACATTATCGTGTTTCTTTAGAAATAAACAACGGACAAATAGAATCTTTAAACGCTTCAGATGTAAAGTTATTCGCTGTCAAAGTGACATCAAAATGAATGGCAGTCAATGGAATGCTAACGGCGGGTGAGTGCTTTTTAGCATCAAAATGGCGCCATAGGAGCTACGCTTGCCAGACGCTCGCTTACCCCCTTGCTACATCTCAGGTCATCGAGGTTCATGCTAGTTTAGGCGATACCAAAAGGTGACGTGGAAACCTGCAGACTCCTGATTGGTTGGAGAGAATCGTCACTAATCACTGCGTCATCGTTGCTATAGCGATGGACAGGGGTGTCCTGAACAAACCCGCCGGTTTTAAATAGTTTAGCCAACGGTGTTTTGTTTTTTTTCTTCTTTTGAAACAAAATGTATCTTCTGGCAAACAGCCACATGCTGAGAATCAAAAACAACACAGCTTCGAAGTTCTGTGTGTGTGTCGCGTTAGGTCACGGCAGTTTCCTGCAGCGTCGCTATTAACGACCAGCCACGCTTGCCTCACGCACGAGGCGGTACTAAATCTGCAATGGAAAAAGGAGGACCCGAGCCGAGTAGAGCTGATACTAGTTTTCTAATTTTATGCCGCTTACTAGTACCTTTTAGTAGGTACCAGGGACTTTTTTTCATAATGGAAAACCAAAAAAGGCGAGTAGAGTCGAGGCGAGTCGAGCAGGTAGCCTACCATGTAATGGGGGGGGGGGGGGTCTTTCAAACTATCCGAACCCCAGGGTTGCCAGGTCTGTATCACAAAACCAGCCCAACGTCCAGTAAAACCTGCCCAACACCAGAACTCTAAATATTCCCCTGCCAAAACATATTTCACCAACCTTTACACTGCTTTTTAAAGTTCAACAGCATTCCTATAATGGCCAAATGTGTTGTACTATCTACAAAGTCACACAATACATGTTTAGTGTACCAGCTAAACAAGCTTTTTCCCAAAAGTTATATCACCTAGGTCCTACATTTGCCTTGTGTAATTTAAAACATTTAATCTAAGTAACTGGCAAACAATGCCAACTACTTTTTAAAGAGCACACAAATTTACACATACTGCCTGTTTATGCCGTTTGTATACTGTCATTCTCTACAGTATGTTGTTCTTTGTTGTCACTGTCTGTCTGTTCGATTGTCCGTGTTTCTCTCTGTTGACACTACATATTGTCTGTCCTCCATCTTTTCATCTATTTTAACTCTCTAATTCTCTTAATTTAAATGTTTTTATGGCTGCGATTATACTTCAGGGTTTTTTGTTGCTCAGAATTGGCCTTTGGGGGAACACATCAAGTTTTGAGGTTAAAAGATATCAATTCCTGCATTCTGATACATTTTTAGGCACCAATTTGTGGTAAAAACGTCTATATTTATGGCAAGGAAATCACAAAATTCTGGTGGCAGGTAAAAATTCAAAATACAAAATATAATGGAATAGTATTATATTCAGTAGTCCAGTACGGGGGCTTTTACATCCGGGACATGGGCCGGATACGACAACACTTGACCCCAAGGTCCAGTTGTTTAAAATAGCATGAACAGGGCTTTATGGTCACTTCCCAAGGAGCACGTTTTTCTCTCAAGTTGAAAAATGTAGGTTTGACTTACAGAGGCTACTGCATTACTGCTAAATTGTACAACACAAACATGTTATGGATACAAAACGTTATGAAGTGTAATGTTTTCTACATTCTATTGATCAAAAATCATCAGTATATATATATATATATATATATATATATATATATATATATATATATATATATATATATATATATATATAGCAGAGTCAGAGTCAATGCAGGGGGGCCTCAAAATAATTGTTATTTATTTATTTATTTATTTTAAATTACAAAGTCTTAACATGAATCCAACATATTCTAAGTAAATATAAATCCCCACTGCTTACTGGCCTATAGGTAAGGTAGTCACTAAGGAAGTCACCCACAGATACAGTTAATAAGGATTCACAATGCCACGTGTATGTGTAACATTAAAACATGATTTATAAAATAATGCCAACAATTATTAGGCTATTTTACTGTAATAGCTTAGTATTCTATGCACAAAAAAGGTAGGCCCCTATGTATAAAGGCTTTAGGCCATGCTGCACATTATTGTAGGCCCAGTTTAATATGCAACTTAATTTTAGACAATATATGTGGTAGGGGGTCCCTGCTCTGTCTCTCTTTCAGTTAAGGGGTCCTTGGCTTAAAACATGTTGAAGACCCCTGGCCTACAGTGTAAAGGACCACCACAGTTTATGCATAGGCTATATGTGAACCCCGGATTAATTTATTAACCAGAGCGATGCTGCTTGTTCAGGGTTTTCATGTGTACTATAGGCCTACACTTCGCATCAGGCGTTGAAACCAACTGTACCAAAAAACACTGAATTGGACTACTGAGACGTTTTTAACTGGTAATTAAACTGTCTCAATTTAATTCAGATGCCGTCAGACGGCCGCGCGGACAGACCGCAGTCGGAGCTCCGGCGAAGCTCTGCGCCCGTCAGCAGCGGCTTCTGGCTGCTGCAGCCGGTCCCCCAGAGCAGCATGATCACCGGGAGGGTCGGTACAGCCTGCACCCTTCAAACGGAGATCCAGTTTAAAGGTGAAGTGCTTGATTTTGACTGAACGTCCCAATTTGAGTAACCTCTGATTGGGTCGGTCGGCCCATCACTGGACCAGGCCGGCCATTGCCGACTGGCCAAATGCTTAATATTTATTATTATTATTAGTAGTAGTATTAATACAAGTAGGCTATTATTATTATTATAACCATGAAATTGTGCAAGCGATAAAATCCCGTCCCATGCGCTGTTGGCCTGTAAAGACAATTTATTTATTTTATTTTATTCATCATTCTCTATTTCAGAGCTGTTCATACTGTTCATATTGTAATATAATACTTAGCTATATAATAACATAATATTTATTTATTCCAGCATCCTTTGCACTATGCTCCATAATTAAAATAATAATAATTTATCATAACAATAATTTACGCCTGCACGCTCTTCACTCTTCATTGCACTACTGCCTCAACCTGTCTATATTGTTTCTGTTTATAGTGTGTATATATTGTTTGTTTTTGTTGTTTGTTTTGTATGAGTAGGCACATTGTGAGCATTGTATAATCCAAAGCAACATTCCTCGTATGTGTCCTCATACCTGGCATATAAAGCTGATTCTGATTCTGATATCAACTGATAACCGTAGGATAATGAATCTGTCCTCCTGGTGCACAATGTCAGATGTTACGGTAAGGTGGAGGAAGCGAGTTCTGCCGATCAGATCCGAAAGCAGCCGAGTTCGCGTAACCCCATCTCCGCCGGCGCCGCCATGATTGTTAGTGGCAGTGAAGCCTGAAGAAGGGCAAGGAGGAGCACCACCTGAGTTTGGCAAGTATCAGCTCAGTCCGGGCAGCAGCCATGGTTCAGACGTGCTCGGCGTACGGCTGTAAGAACCGCTACAATAAAGACAAAGACATTTCCTTCCACAAGTAAGGTTATTTAAATGATTTGTTTGAGCTAGTTAGCGTTAGCTGTCCAGACGTGGTAGAAAAACAGTGTTGTACTGGTGAGGACTACCAAGAAAGGAGTACACCAGCCTGCGTGTACTATTCTGCTTTATTAAAGCTTAACTTGCTCGTTGTCAACAGCACAAGGGTGGTATAATTCGACAAAAGACATTTCTTGGGTCGGTGGATTTATCTAATCAAATCGGCTCAAATACAATTCACCAAGCACCATTTTACTACGATAAATTGAAAGTCCTCTATCACGTTCGCCAGCCAATCGTACAGTCCCCCGTCTCCAAAGTAACCAGTCAACCTACGTCGTGTTTACAATGGCGATACCCAACCATTCCAGTTTCGATGCTATTAAAACTTAACTGAATAGCTTTTCAATAAATGCCTTTATGCCGAATTTGCCATGACATAATACATGTTCGTAAAAACACTTGCTAGCATAGTCTCCAACATGTTTTTCTTACCAGAAATACGGGAATAGTAAACTCCATGTATTCTGGTTGGAGTCCGGCTGAGCAAGGCACTGGCATTCATGTGACCGTTAATAGACTAAAAAGTTTGTTTTTTAAGGTGCTGCTTTATTGAACTGTGTTCTGCGTGTATGGTTAGATACCCCTTATGAGTGTTTACCAAAAAAAGGATTTCTTACAGCACCAGGCTGTAGCTAACAATTTGGACGTACAGTTTATTTCCTAAATCAAACTAAATGTATTATCATTAATCAGACTAGGAACTAATAAATATCTCTTTGATGATGATAAAATAAACCTTACAGAAGGAATAAATCCTGAGGTAGTCAAACTAGATTAGTTTTTATATTGCACAATGAAACAAACATAATGTAGAGTTCAGGAAGAGGCAAAAAACAACAACCAATGGGCTTAATTGAAGCCTCCACCTAAATAATGTTAACATTTTACAATATTATAAAGAACAAAAAAAAAAAAAAAAAAAAAAAAAAAAAAAAAAAAAATTTTTTTTTTTTTTTTTTTTTTTTTTTTTTTTTTTTTTTTTTTTCCCTTTTCGCATGTTTCTCGTAGATATTAAAAAAAAATTTTTTTTTTTTTTTTTTTTTTTTTTTTTTTTTTTTTTTTTTTTTTCTGGAATGTTTTGTGGTGAATGGGGGGCGGGCGGCGAGGAGAAACAACTTCAAGCCGACAAAGTACAGCAACATCTGCTCGCACCACTTCACCAAAGACTGCTTCAAGAGGGACTGCAACAACCGAGTGCTGAAGGAGAACGCCGTGCCGTCGCTCTTCACCTTCAACCTCAAGGTGAAGCAGCTCGGTGCACTTCCATCGCAGAGTCGTGCGGTTGTTGTAGGAAAAGCACAGGTGTTCCTAATAACATTAACGATGGGTCTGCATTAGCTCTAGGCATTGCCCGGTTTCACGGTATTCCGCGTCTTTCTTAAAGGAATTTCTCCCATCTAGCGGTGAAATTGGATTTTGCATTCAAACGAAAAGTAACTTTCCTTGCATTCATTTGATTCCCAATCCAGATACACTGGTAAGAATTGCTTTCCATTGTTAATATGTACTTAAAAACAGTTCTGAAATGCAAAATACTAGAATTTTAATCATGTGATAAAACATGCGATTAATCGCGATGAACTATAGAAATTCAGCAATTAATAAAACGTACTCGTTTGACAACCCTAGTTATTATGGATCCCACGTAACTTTTTGGCAAGTCCCGCCCTAAGAAGCAGGCCGATTTGTTGGGGTTAGGCATTGACCTTGAGCGGTTATGGTTAGGATAGCCGATTGGTCAGGGGATAGGACCTGAACAAATTGGGTTACATTACCTTGCGTAAGCATGGACGCCTGGCCAATAGTAGCATGTGAATGCTATTGAAGGGCGGGTCTTGCCTAGAAGTTGCGTGGGTTCCATAATAACGCTTCAGAATGTCATACCAGTCCATGCTTAATTAGCAAATATGTTCAATATCACACAAGCTGCCGAGGGGGGGAAACTGTTCACGTCTGCCTATAGGTCTAGTTGTATTTCAAAGTCTGATATATCAGGGATTTCTGACGATGTGATATCTATCCAGGGTTTGCCCTTCTATTTTGCACATTATGTCCATAAGATGGCAAACGTACGAGATACATAACTACTTGTATAGGTATATTTATTTAAACATAAACATGTCTTTAAAAGATCTACATAACTATACATTACAAAATAAACTAATACAAATGTTTTCTCTCCTATAAAACTAAATATAAAGACTGTAGACCTCTCTGCTCCGCGGTTGGTGCTTGACTAGTCTCGCATAGCCAGACGTCCCTCCACAGCGCTGCGGAGGAGGGTCTGGCTAGGCCACACAGCATTCTGGGATGGGAGAAAAACGTGCTCTGGTTTATTGGCATTTCTTTAAACCAATCACCGTCGTCCTGGGCGGTGCTGAAATCCGGACGTAGCAACGACTTCCTCTGCTAAATAGTCTCAGGAAGGAACTTGTTTTGGTGGAACAGGTGTACGTTCTTGTTTTAGTCGTGCGACAGAAAACTCAGATTGGACAGATAGTCTAGCTAGCGTCCTCAGAAATACACCGAGTTTAGAACGCCAACACAAAGGAAGAGGAAGGTAACGCACAGTCGGCCTAAAAGGAGGGACATCCGGCGGAATTTCCGGCAGTACCTGAACAGTCCTGGAAATGAAACGTCGTCGATATAGACTAGTGCTTGACTGACAACAGAGCCCGTTAGCAGGCAAACTAGCGTACTAGCCGGGCCGGCCACCAAATTAGTAAATTTAACAACTTGCATTGCAGCCCGGTCTGTGGCTGCCGGTTACAGCGTTCACACTTAATACTGGATCAATTTCAAAG
Organism: Perca fluviatilis; assembly: GCF_010015445.1. Lineage (NCBI taxonomy): Eukaryota > Metazoa > Chordata > Actinopteri > Perciformes > Percidae > Perca > Perca fluviatilis. The sequence goes on from NC_053128.1 coordinate 3,350,104, forward strand.
ACTGTTGTTCCTATCAGTCACTCACACACAAAAACAAAGGAAAATTGGGTCCAGGTTGACCTTTAACTCAATTTAGTCCTGGATTAGTTCCGAAAGCAGCATCGTAAGTCTTGTGTGTTTTTCTGTCTGACAGTCGGAGTCCCTGGAGGATCCCTTCCCCTCAGAAATCCACTTCCCTCTCTCTCTACCTCTGACCTCTGACCCAGCGATGGAGGAGGAGGAGGAGGAGGAGGAGGAGCCCGAGAGGAGGCTGCCCGAGATCCGGGGCGACATGGTGGCGGTCTCCTGCGACCACAACTACACAGCGGAAGACTCTGCCCGGCAGAAGAAGCGCATCGAGCAGCTGGTGGAGCAGTTGGGGAGTCTGAAGAAGAGGCTGAAGACGATGCAGCAGAAGTGTCGGCGGCAGGAGAGACAGCTGAAGAGGCTGAAGGCAACATGCGGGACACCCGGGACCGGCCGAGAGCTGCCAGCAGCGTCTGGAGAGGGATACGTGATTTTACCGAGACACCTCTACCACACACTCAAAGGCACTGAGTGACGAGGAACCGAGAAAGGAGACACAAGTGTGGTCAAACTATGTGGCAGATTAAAATCTGCTGCAGTTTCAATCTCCCATCTGTCAGCAGCAGCCAGGCTGTTAAAGTGCTCATATTATGCTCATTTTCAGGTTCATAATTGTATTTAGAGGTTGTAACAGAATAGGTTTATGTGGTTTAACTTTCAAAAAACACCATATTTTTGTTGTACTGCACATTGCTGCAGCTCCTCTTTTCACCCTGTGTGTTGAGCTCTCTGTTTTAGCTACAGAGTGAGACCTCTCACTTCTGTTCCATCTTTGTTGGGAGTCGCACATGCTCAGTACCTAAGTAAGGAGCCAGTCAGAAGCGTATGAGGGTGTGCCCTGACAGTACCTAGGTAAGGTCTACAATAGAGCTGTTTGGAGCAGTTCGTGAACAGTGTTTTCTGTTGGAGATGGTAAGTCCCTTTGGGGTGGACTTTGGACTTTTTCACTTTGTGAACCTATAACGTGCACAAAAAAGATATATAACACAATAAAGGAAAAGGAAGAAGCCAAACAGCATAATAAAAGCACTTTAAAAGAGCTGCTGATCAAGGCAGCAAACCCGTGCATGAGAAAAAAGATTTTTTTTGGAAAAAAAAAACAAAACCTGTGGAAAACTTCAATCTGATTTGGTGGATACAACAAACTCTTTACATATCCATGTTTGGGCTGCACTGAAATGACTTAAGACATGTAGTCCCACTTTAAATGAATAGTTCAACATTTTGGGTTGGGTTTAGGCGGGAGTTCTGCGCTGAAACCATTTCTTGACAAACGTCAGACGAGTGATGTGACTTTCTGGAGACTTGTCGTCACGTTGCGGTTGCTAGGCAACCAGTGGAGACGCTGCTCAGAAGTACTTGGTGGATGGATACACTTTTGTTCTTCAAGAAATGGTTCCAAAATGTGTCTCCCTCTAAAATCCCAACCTCCAGTTAACTGTTTGCTTCCAGGCTTTAAGGTAAGCCAGGCTAACCATCCTGACTGTGTACTTAACACACAAACATGACATTTAGCTGACGCTTTTATCCAAAGAGACTTCCAATTGCTATATGCAGTATGTCAGAGGTCGCACGCCTGGTCTGGAGCAACTAGGGCTTAAGTGTCTTGCTCAGGGACACATTGGTTGATGCATCGCAGTGGGAATCGAACCCGGGTCTCCCACGCCAAAGACGTGTCATATCCACTGCACCATCACCACCACATTTATATAGGTCCTTCCAGAAAAATGCGGCGTTTTTTTTGTGATTGTTGCAGGCAAAAATCCTTGATTATGCAGCACGTTTTCTTAAAAAATGCGATGGAATATGCGGGATATTTATGCAATTTTATACGATGAAATTGCGGGAACTTGGAAAAATTGCGGGAACTTGCAAAAACTGCGGTTTGATGAAAGAGAAAAAAAAGTGATTCCCCCCAACACTCTGCTTTTCGATGATGTTCATGTCGCGTAATTGCGTCACTTCATAACGTTCCCATGGCAACAGGGGAAAATGGCTGCTCTTGTGTGAAGTAAACTCAACATTTTTCAACTTTCTGTTAAGATATATGTGACTTTTTTTGCAACGAAAATGCGGGGATTATGAAATCATGCAAGCCCCGCATATTTTGCGCGGAAATCGGCAATTTATGCGTTGAAAATGTGACGCATTTTATGCATAAATATGCAGACTTTGGCTGATTATGCATTGAATTATGCGGTCGCATAATCACGTTTTTCTGGAGGGACTGTGTATCGATACTCTCATTTCAGTCTCGAAAACAAAGCAAATACATTTTCCCCAAAATGTTGAACTGGTCCTTTTTAAAGATCCTGGTTTGGGATTTGGGACAATTGGCCACCTATAAAATCTCAAAAAAAAAAAAGTGTCAAGTGTGACTTTAAAGAGTAACTATGCAGGTTTTCTTTGTTTGTTTTTTTAGCTTAATTTACCTTAACTGAACAGCTTCGGAGTCATTGGAATGGTTATATGACTTTTTTTGGGTTGAATGGTGGTCGTCTCGCTCCCCCCTAACGCCTGTGAGCGGAAAAGCCCCCCCTTGCAACCTTTGCCCGGCAACTTTCGAAGTATCACGTGAAATCAGGTTTCGCGATGTAACACATCCAGGAACCGGCTAGCTATAAGAACAAGGTAGCGATGGAGTTTTTCACACTATCGTCATGGCTGAGCCGGCAAAAAAAGAAGCAGAAAGCTAGGAAAGCATTGTCAGAGGAACAGAGAAAGAGGAAACGGCAGACTGACCGAGAGAGGAGTCAGACACCAGTAAACATAGGAGCTGCCAAATATCTATTCTGAAGCTGTAGAAGGAGCTCTATAGAGAAACCTGCCAGCAAATAGCGTAGCATAGCGCCTCTTTAACCTCTATCTATTTATGTTTGTCTTTTGATGATTTCTTCCTAAAAATCGAAGTGTTACAAATAGTAAATTTGTCTTCAGTAGTTTTTTTAACATAAACATGATGCAAACATGTTCCATTTGTGTGTGTGTGTGTGTGTGTGTGTGTGTGTGTGTGTGTGTGTGTGTGTGTGTGTGTGTGTGTGTGTGTGTGTGTGTGTGTGTGTGTGTGTGTGTGTGTGTGTGTGTGTGTGTGTGTGTGTGTGTGTGTGTGTGTGTGTGTGTGTGTGTGTGTGTGTTAGAACGTGACTCATATATACAACCATGCGTCCGGAAAAGAATGGGGCATGATGCTACCTCAAAAGCTATGGTTGCAACCTACCATGGAAGAGAAAGAGTTGACTATGTTTACATGCACATAATATTACGGTTTTTGCCCTTATTCCCAAAAAAGATGATATTTATTCTTTTTTTAATTTTTTTATTTTAGTTTATTTAAATAGGGACAGATACAAAAAAACATAGATTATTACATAAATAACAATCCGATACCTGTATCACAGTGTTTATAGCCACAGCTGATTCGCAAAACCTGTCCCTAGGAGGGCTTTTAACAGTTCAAATAATAAAAGAAGTCACATTTTTACAGTGAATACAATAAAATGTCCAAAAAAACAGTTAACAGCAATAAAAATAAGTGTACTAAATAAACACATTAACTTGGACTCACACCGATGCACACCTCACTTACACACAGCTATACATTTCATGTGGCATGATCACACTGCTGCTGCTGTATTAACCATGCTTTTACTAGTTTTTTAAAGGTGGACAATTTAGGTATAGCCTTTATATTTGTACGAAGCCAGTTCCACAGTTTGGCTCCTTTCACAGAAAAAACATTTTGGGCAAAAGACGTTTTACAAAATGGAATTTTACAGTCTCCACATGCAGCAGCTCTTGTGGATCTGGAAGATTCCAACCTGTTCACAAATTTAGTGGCTCAGGTGCAAGTCCAACTAAACATTTAAAAAACAACTATGTATTTAAGATTAACAAAGTTTAAAATTTTATATTTATTTAAAATGTAACAGTGATGGAATCGAATGGGCTTGTTATCTAAAATTTTTAGGGCACGGTTATAAAGCCCCTCAATAGGCTTTAGGGTAGTTTGGTTAGCCTGGGACCAAACAGTGGTGCCGTACGACAGATGGGACAGGATCATAGTGTTCAGAAAGACATGAGCACATTCAAATGTTAAACTGCTCCTGATCAATCTGAAACAATTCATACTGGCCTTCATTTTTCTTGAGATGGTTTTAATATGACTTTTGTAATTTAGCTGAGAATCTAAAATCACTCCTAAATATTTTTCTTCTTCTGCTTGATCGATGAGTTCACCATTCATTTTAATGTTAAGGTTATTTATTATCCGCTTTCTTGTTATAGAAAAACACAGATTTAGTTTTCCTCAGATTAAGTGGTAAACATGATTTGTTTAGCCAATCAGATACTTTCTCAAGACTTTTAGTCAATGTACTGCCGATAACAACAGGGCTCCTGCCGGACACATAAACCACAGTGTCATCGGCATACATCTGAATGCCAATTCAGGACATACTTCAAGCAGCTCGTTCACATACAGGCTGAAGAGAACAGGCCCCAGTATGGTTCCCTGTGGGATTCCGGTCTTAATTTTTCATGGGGCAGACTTTGCATAATCAATAACTACACATTGTTCTCGACCCTGTAAATATGACTCGAACCATGATAATGCCTGGTGTGATGTATTATAAGATGATAGTTTCGAGATAAGACGGCTATGATTTACAGTGTTGAATGCCCTCTTTAAGTCCAGGAATACTGCACCCACGATGTTTCCTTTATCAAGCGGCTTCACAACATTTTCCAATAATGCGCAGATAGCTGTTTCAGTAGAATGGTTTTGTCTGAAACCATACTGATGAGGGTGTATATACTGATGTATTTCTAAATATTGAGTTAGTTGTTCTGAGACAATTCGGACTAAGCTGTTTACATGGCTAATGAAAGTGAATATTCCATTAAAGGTCCTATGACATGCTGCTTTTTGAATGCTTTCATATAGACCTTTGTGGTCCCCTAATACTGTATCTGAAGTCTCTTTTATATAGGCCTTAGTGGTCCCCTAATACTGTATCTGAAGTCTCTTTTATATAGGCCTTAGTGGTCCCCTAATACTGTATCTGAAGTCTCTTTTATATAGACCTTAGTGGTCCCCTAATACTGTATCTGAAGTCTCTTTTATATAGACCTTAGTGGTCCCCTAATACTGTATCTGAAGTCTCTTTCCCAAAATTCAGCCTTGGTGCAGAATTACAGCCACTAGAGCCAGTCCCACAATGAGCTTTCCTTAGGATGGGCCATTTCTGTGTCTGTAGCTTTAAATGCTATTGAGGAGGAGAGAGGAGGGGGGGGGGCAAGGTGGAGTAGCGCCCTTTACATAGAGAGTGTGGCTAACTCAAATCATGGGCGCCATATTGGAGACCAACGTCAGATGACTACAATGTAACCCTATGAGGCGAATATGCTATCTTGAAATAAATCACTTATTTTCACCATAAATGGGCATATACATGTTATTATTAACGTTTGTCAATATGTAAAATGCCCTTACGGAAATATTCCAGTGTATATTTACCTTCTATATTGTAAATGGGCCTCTAAAAAATGCCCATTGTAGTGAGTGACCAGTCGCCTAATAAGTCTCTGAGCAGTGTTTACCTTTCTAATGTCCGCTAGAATACAGGCTAACTTTAGGCAGTTAGCTTTGTGTGTAACGTAACAAAAACCCACCCATCTCAGAGGAGCGAAGCTTTTCATTCAATAAAATGATGGCACAAAAGGAGCACTAACACCACATGTCTTATGTTGACAATGTGGATGCAGATATAGGAAACCCCATGGCATTGCGCTAACGTTAGCAAACGTCGGCGTAGCGTTAGCTAGCTGTCTAAACTTGTGAAAAGCCGAACAACATCCCCGTCCAAGCTGTTTTTCACTTTCCCACCAATATTATTATGAACATAATAAAGACGCCTGTCTTTCATTGCAGCCAAACGTGCACCAGTTGGGCATTTTTTTAATAATTCATTACATTTTTCCACTATTCCCTGCACTGTGTCAATGGTAATCAGATGAATGTTGGTATCCAACATGGAGTCCATGAAACACGTGACCACCTCGGAACCGATCGCATAACGGGATAGCTCAGAACATTCCATTCCCTAGTTGGCCACACTCTCTATATAAAGGGCACTAAGGTGGAGGGTGGGGGTGTGGCCTTGAACAACTGCCACTTTGCTCGTTTGAAAGCCATGATGTCTCTCTCTCTTTCATGGGTGAGCCAAATTCTTTGGGTGGGCAAAGCAGAGAAAGGGGAGGTAACCTTTCCCTTTATGACCTCATAAGGAGAAGATTCCAAATCGGCCCATCTGAGCTTTCATTTTCTCAAAGGCAGAGCAGGATACCCAGGGCTCGGTTTACACCTATCACCATTTCTAGCCACTGGGGGACCATAGGCAGGCTGGGGGAACTCATATTAATGTTAAAGAAACCTCATAAAGTGAAATTGTCATGCCATGGGACCTTTTAATATTCCCATTTTGCATGTAGCCGTGATTTTTTCAAAGTTTACCAGTAGAGGTATGATGAGTATGAACGTGACTAGAGTTCTCGTCAAGGTGAGACGTGTCTGGTGATATCAGTACACCAGTGCAGAGCAGCAGCCTTGAAACTACGATAGAAGACCCCCACCCCCCCCCCACTCGTTGTCCAAAGTTGAGTCTGAGTTTACTTTTCCAGAGCAATAGCAGAAGAAAAAAACCGCCTGTAAAACCCAGAGTTGGAACGTTAGAGAGTACTGCTACTCTCTCTTCCTCTTCCTCTCTCTCTGTCTTTCTTGGCTGAGACACACACTCGTCTGCAGTGTGTAGTTGACTGTGGCGCTGTCTCGAGCTGACCACTCTCTCTGTGTTAAAATGAGTCAGGAAGCAGACAGCAAAAGCGATCTTTACTTTTAATGATACTAAACAAAGAGAAATGTTCTCTGTTCGTCCTATAATGGTCATAATTAGATACTAGAGTAGCCTACTTCTTTGTTTACTGCTGCAATTAATAAAATGCAGAGGAGGAGGAAAGAGCATCTGTCTTCACAAAAATCATCTGTTGAGTGTCTGATGCTCATTTATTTGTGCTTTAGAAGGTAATCAATGTGAACCAATAGTAAAATAAGCTTGATTTCTCTCGGTCTACTGTACATTGACAAATTCAAGTACAAAACATTTGGTCTCAACTGCTGTCAAAAAACATTTAGTTACGTTGTAACCTTGGTTCTCTGAGTGAAGAGACTCTCTCTCTCCACCGTACATATGGAATAAGTAACAGTGGAACTGTTGGTTCTACAGGAGAGAAGCATCTGTCATCTGAGTTTGTGGCAAAACCTTTCAGTGCTGGTTTTCATTTTGTGACTTGTAGTTGAATAAAGGACTATTTTTCCAGTCTTATTTCTTCATTGTAGTTTTCTGTAAAATAATGTTAAAATCTTGTCTCGATCTTGTGAACCCAATCTCGTGTCTCGTCTCGTCTCGTGAGCTGGGTGTCTCGTCACACCCCTATTTTCCAGTAGTGGTGGACTTGTTGGACCGTGTGAACACAGCGTCCCTCTTTCATTCCTTCAACCAGCTTCTTGAAAAGGTTGGCGTAACGATGCGTGCGCATATTCAAAAACCTGTTGATATCCAAGTTTTCGATAATGTTTAAAAGTAGTTGTGTTTCTCCTTCTTGTCGGGTCTGCAGCCTTGCAAACTGTTGGACGGAAACCATAGCAACACACAGAGCTGACCATAAGCCGTAAACAGGCAAGAGGCTGTAAACTGCGGTAAAAAACGCCGAATGAGACGCATATTCCGAATGTGCTGTGTATCCTAAACATATCCAAAGAATGCTTCCAGAATAATACCAGAATATCCCACGTCTTAATCGGAAAATGCTATATTCGGAAAAAGGCCTTATTCGGAATATCCAACCGGAATATGCTGTTTACATGACCTGTATAAAATTCGGAATATTGTCATATTATAATAATATTGAATAATAGTGAAATATTAGTGTGCATGTAAACGTACTCATAGTGCAGGGAGAGCTGTCTGCTGCTGTGGGGGAAGGACTGGAGTAAACTCTGCAAATCAGCCGCATATTAGTATTAGTAAGTATTATAAAAAAAAAAAAATCAGTTTTCAAGAATGAAGTCATAATATTTCGAGAATAAAGTCATAATAGAATAAGTTGCTTTAAGTCAGATGTACGTGTTTTAGCATTGGCTCGGGGCTCGAGAGTGTGCACGCATGTGAGAACTGTTCAAAAATGCGAGAGCGCACGGTCAATCTCTACACACGTACAAAAGACGAGCTGTGGTGAATATGATGTGAAGACAGAATTGAGGCTGGGAAATAGTGGTGGACGATTCAGAAAATGTCACGATTCAATATAAATTTTTAGGTTCACGATTCGATTCAAAATCGATTTTCAATTCAAAAACGATTCTCGATTCAAAAAACGATTCACAGTATGTAAATGTAGTTACTTTTCCCATGTGATTGCAGTAGACATACAATTAAAAACATTTCTTTTTCTATGAATCGATTTTTTTGCACACCCCTACTGGGAAACATAAGATATTTTAGAAATACATAAACAGGGCCGATACATATTATTTTAAGACATCCCAAATGTCCAAGAAAGTAATTTTTGAGTCTTAAACATGTCCTTAAATGTTCATTGCCCTGAACCCAATTTAATTGAAATGTTAATAATTCACTCTCATCTTGGACTGAGCTCAAAATGTTGTCCAAAGGGTTATCATTTTCATCAGAAATTGATTTTTGATGTGGATTAAACAAATTTAACCTGGTCAAGTTTTATTAAGTCAGAAAAAAACCTAGGGAATATTAAACATTTGCAAAACATTACACTTTATTTTTTGCCTATTCACATTTAGACTGCAAGTAATTTTCCATTTTTTTTCTCATTACAACCCCAACCTTAACTTTATTTTTCTAAAGCCTCCCCAGGGGTGGATTCGTAGACATGCTGACATCATAACTAACATACTTAAGTTACAATGTATACATCTGTAGAATATATCACATACATTAAATAAAACACACAAAATAAGAGCCCTCTGGCATTATTTACCACTGAGCATACGTGTCTCAACATTTTTGTCTGAGTTAAATAACATTGACATTTATAATGAAGTAAATGAAGCATTATATTTTTGATGATCATTATAAAACGCAAATTCAATGTAGCTGGCAGCAACTCTGTCTATGTGCACACCACACACGTGCAAGCCTCAGTAGCCCAGGTAAGGGGTAGACCATGGTTTTATAAGATACAGCGTTTGATGTGTGGCCCCATTCATTCCTATGAGAGTTGTTTAGTTGGGCGCCTGGTTAGCTCACCTGGTATGCATGCATAGAGGTTTACTCCTCGACCCAGCGGCCGCGGGTTCAACTCCAACTGGGGCACTTTGCTACATGTCATTACCCCTTTCAAGTCTAAACTGTCCTATACAAATAAAGGCCTAACATTTCCAAAACATGATCTTTAAAAAAACAGTTGTTTAGTGGCTCATGAAGCCAAAAAATGTTCAACTTCAGCATATAACATTACATAGATATATAGTAGTTTAAGCGACTTTGAGTCCATGAAAAGCGCTATATAAATTCAATTTATTATTATTATTATTATTATTATTATAGATGATCATCGCTGATCTGCACTATGGGGCCCATAGAGCAGGCGCACTAGAGACCTCTGCTGGCCAAATTGGCTACTTCCGGTGACACTCTCCGCTAACTGGAATGGGGTTTCAATGGTTTAACCGTACGGCTTTCTAGACTTATTATCAGCATCAGAAAAAGGTTTATTGACACAATAAGCACACTTACAAGGAATTTCCCTGGATGAATGGTGCAAACATAAACAAAATGTATCAAACATTAATATGAAATAAACAATAAATACAGAAAACAAATATATACACACAAAATAACTGTTGCATAAGAAAAGGAAAAAGGGGGCCCAGATCAAATTCTGAAGGTGAAACAAGTTATTTTGTGGGGGGTTGTGACGCTCAAAAAAATGTATCCACTTATTTACAGATGTGTCTCAGATGTGTCTTTTTCCATGTTTTTTTTTTTGTTATTTTTGTTTTTTTAAGATGACTTTTTGTAGCCTAGAAATAGCAAATTTATTTTGCAGCCAGGGTGGTCTAGGCACTCTTCGTTGGCTTGCGAGCTGGAAAAACCAAATTTTGGTCAGGCCAATCACATCGTGTATAGAGTCTGTGGGCGGGCTTATGGCTGCTACTGCTGGTGAACAGCAGTCTTCTGGAAGACTTGGAGTTCAGCTTTCCTTTTAGAAAAGAACAAAGAACGGCACAGAAATCATTCTTAAAAAAGGAAGATGTGTTAAGAGTTTTGCCGACCGGATACGGCAAAAGTTTAATCTATCAACTAGCTTCGCTACCTTCTTCGTTGCTCTCCCTGGTTGTAGCACTATCCTATCCTATCCTATCCTATGTTCTGAGGGAATTTGAAAGACAACCATTTATCCCGCCCCTCGGATTGAGCTCAGTCAATGGAGAGTTCCCAGACCCAACATCTTGATGTGGGTCTGGCTTGTCAGGCTAGACTTTTTGGAGCTTTTCTCTTCATTTGATTAGCATACTGACCGTTATAAAAAAATATATAAAATGACAGATTCAGCATCTGCAGCTTATTTCTCACATCAAATTATTTCAGAAACACATTTTGGGTGAACTATTTTTTGTAAAATAAGAGAAAAGTTTCCAACAATGTGGTGTTTTCTTTGCTTGTCAGTGGTCATTGAAGAGATATTGATAACTGCTAGTGGCAAGCCCATCAAGCATCCAAGCGGGGCGATCCCTGCTGTCAAAAAAAGCCTCTTGTGGATACATACCATGAGTGAGACGGAAGCAGCTTCCTGGAGGAAGAGAGGCTTTACCAGGTCAGGTTCAGAGATAACATTATCTTCTGCCCTCTACTTAGAAGTGGTAAATTCACTTGTCATAGCCATGTAATACAATATAGTGTTTGTCTAGTGCTGGCAAGAAATGCTGCCATAAACAGAAGTAATGTGTAGAGTGTGGATGAGTCTCAGTGTGTATGCAGCGACTGTGTGGAAGGATCAGAGGAACACAGGGATGATGGTGGGCTTGACATTGTGTCTGACAGTGGAGCTGATCTCAGAGCAGTTTAGACTGCAGCACTGAGAGCCATCCCAGTAACAAGGCCCAGTCAGAGCTTATGCTGCTGCTTCAACCTCTGGATCATCAGGACTCAGCTGATCCTCTCAATACATCTACTTTTCTGATGCTCACACTGACAGAGATCACCACTCCCGTCTACTAAGAGAAGAAGACAACAGAAATATCGGTCAGTGATGCAATATAAAGACCAGCAGGGACTTTAGTCCTATTCAGACCACAAGTGGAGCGGCTGTGTAGTGCAGCCATCTTCCTTACAGCTCTCATGTTAACGTACTGGAGTGAACAAACGACTGTAAAAAAAATAATGGACGAAGCTTCTGGGTAACATTGGTAAAGTAAAGCCAATGTGGATGTGCCTAAAACCTACATTCTATCTATAGATGCATGCCATGGAAGTCGGCTATGTAGGAAATATTTATTCATAATTCAAATTGAAAGTCCAAAGAGAAAATGAAACGAGATCAAATTAAAAATATTTTTTATTTTTTTTTATTTTCCATTTGGCTTATCCATTTGGATTTAATCTTGGCTTTTCGATTTCAATTTAACATTGGCTTTTAATTTTTATTTAATATTTGGCTTTTCAATTTCAATTTAACATTAGCTTTTAATTTTAATTTAATATTTGGCTTTTCAATTTCCATTTAACATTGGCTTTTGATTTGGACTTGACACATGTCAATGTAAATGAGGAGGCGTGGCCCAAAGACTGGTGGGAGGGTCTGAAACGAAAGGGGTGCAGAGGCACCTTATGAACAGCAGGGGGAGCAGACTGCTGAGGAGCATCTGTCTGCAGCTTTACAACCAGGTTGGCTTGGCCTCTTATTTCACATGATAGAAACTGATGATGTAGGCTAAACACAAATGACATTTCATGCAACAACACTGAAGTTTTCATGTAGTTACTATAATTGGGCCCGTGTTAGTGAGGACTAGATTAGGACTGTATTTAAAGCTGATTCTGGTTTCCAACTTCGCCCCAGGTGTGTCTGTTTAAAACACATGTAGCAGTATAGAAAAAGTTGTCTTGTTGCGCCTGCTGACCACTAGGGCGGCAGTATATAAGTGCGGCCTTCCTTCTCGCGCTCCCACTGCTGCATCATTTCCGGGTCAGGTGTCTGTCTGTGCAGGTAATGCACCGCACTACTGCTGCGGCTATTGCTTTGTTTCAGCCTTTTTTTTAATCATTATGTCCTTATGTTTTAAAGCCTGCGTGTTTTCACTGCAGAGCAGCGACCGAGTGCTCCGTGTGGCGTTCTCCATTTTTATTTCCTGGTTCCCTTGAGCGGTGGTAAGTTTTCAGTCTCTCTCTCCGTGTGTTAAACCGAGTGCTATCCTGTAGCTAATACTAGTGTGGTCACAGGTAGATGTCTGCTGTCGTGTGGGTCTTTCTCTCCCTCCCTCTCGCTGTGCAGGTTTGACTTTGAAAACAGGTATGCTACCTTAAATTTAGCCCCCGAAAACCTTGATTAATGTAGCTTAGCCATGCTAATTTTATGTTTATTGACAGGGAATGCTCATCAGCTGGCCGAAGTCTACCGGTGGTGATTGAGGTGATTCCACCACCAGCTGATTGGGGCCGCTGCTGTTTTGTCTCCACTGCTAAATGCTGCTTGGTCTGCTTTTGTTTCCACTGCTAAATGCTGCTTGGTCTGCCTTTGTCTCCACTGCTAAATGCTGCTAATTGTACAGCTTTCTCTGCTGCTAACTACACAGCCTTGTCTGCTGCTGTGCCTCGGCTGCTAACTGCACAGCTTTGTTTTGGCCGCGAACTACACAGCGTGTCGCTACTGCTTGGCACTGTTGTTGCTGGCTTTTGGTGCGCATGGTGAATTGCCAACACCGACTTTTAGCTTGTTTATTCCTTTAATTTTAACTGACTGAGGAATTAATCATTTAGTTTGTATTATTGTTTTTTTTTTTTTACTTTATTGTTTTGATCAAGTAAACTGTTTTTGTTTATCTTATTGTTTTGGTTAACCTGATTTTGTGAATTATCTCCTGTTTTGTTGTACATTTTTGAGATTAATTTTGTGGTAACCTTCTTTTTGTTTGTCCTTTTCAGTGGCTGCAGGCTGGTGGTGGTGCTGGTGACGTGGGTGGTGGTGGTCTTCCTTCTCGTGTGCCGTGTTAACTTGGATTTGGTGATCTCACTGTGTGTCTGGGTGAACCCTTTTTCTTTAATTTAGTTTTATTAGTTCTTCTTCCCCTTCACCTGCCCTTCCCACCAGTAGGCCTCAGCCCCTGATTAGGTTTCTTTCCTTTTTCTTATTTGTGATCAATGCTATATTTTATATTTATACAGTTTTATTGAATAAACTATTTTTGTAATCTGGGAACCACGTGTTTTTGCCCATTGAGTGGAACGAACCTGTGTGCTTTAAAGGTCTTGGGCCTATCCCAAGTGGCGTTGTCGGAAATCTTAAAATCTCAGAGTGTCATCAAACCCATTCGATTTGCCACACTTGGCGTTGTCGGCAGGATTCACTCTTCTAAGGGCAAAGACGTGTGTTCCCTGTGGGGTTGAGTTTTTTTTTTCTTGTGTTTGTTTTTTTTCTCTGGTGTACTAATGTTTTTTTCTTGTAGGCATTTGGGAGAACTTAAAGAGACAAAGCAGCAGTGGTTTCCAGTGGATCTTCGTGCCAGTTTTGGTGAGATTTGGTTAGCAGGTTAGCCGTAGGTGCAGGTTTGAGTTTTATTGTAGCCATGGAGGAAGAGTTACAGGAACTTAAAACTCTGATAACTCAGTTAAAAGCTGATAATGAGCGGTTACGACAGGAACAGGCTGGCTCTAGTGCCTTACCGTCTACCTCTGTTGTGCCACATACTGCCCCTTCCACTTCCAGCGTCCCTGTAACAGAGAGGCTGGTGTTTGTGCCCCGTGATAGGAAGTGTCCTGTTTTTAGGGGAAGAACAGGTATGGGGTTGAGTGAGTGGAGGGAGGAAATAGAGGCGTATATGAGATCCCGGCGTTTATCCCAGTCTGACCGGGCATTTTTCCTGTTTGACCACCTGGAGGGTGAAGCTAGGGATGAGCTAAAGTATCGCTCTAGCACAGAGAGAGAGGACCCCGTTAGAGTATTGGCTATTTTACAGGAGCTGTACGGATGCGCGGAGTCTTATGTTGCTCTGCAGGAGGCTTTCTTCTCCAGAAGGCAGCAGGAGGGAGAGACTCTTCAGGAGTTCTCCCTCGCTTTGATGGGCCTCATGGAGAAGGTGAAGCAGCGTGCACCTATTGGTGTGCCAAATGCAGAAGCTCTTTTGAGAGATCAATTTGTTGAGCATGTGCTGGACAGTTCCCTGTGTCGTGAGTTAAAGCAGTTAGTGCGTAGACAGCCCAATTACACCCTGCTTGCTGTTAGAGCAGAGGCAATTCAGTGGGAGCTTGAAGATCTACCCGGCAGCGTGAGGGGCCGCAGTCATTCTGTCCCCTCAGTGTTTGGTGTCCAGTATGGCGTTCAAGGTAACCCGCAGGGCGTTGTCTCTTCCCCCCCTGTGTCAGAGATGGGTGAGATGAAGGAGATGCTGCAGCGTCAGCAAGAGCAGCTTAATAAGCTCACAGAAAGCATTGCTCTGCTGCAGGTCTCTCACCAGCACAGTTATCCACCTCGTACCGGCCCTATGCTATGCAGGCGCTGCAATCAGCCCGGCCATTTTGCGAGGGAGTGTAGACTGTACGCTCCTCGCTCACAGTCCCATTCACAGCCCCTATCTAATCATGGTGAGCAGTCTCGTTTTGCTTCTGGGTCAGAAAACTAGTGCCCACCGAGCTGCAGAGCCACAGTTTGGGTGGGGCCGCTACTGGCTCACAAGTTTTTCCAAGTAGCTCAGAGGTTTCTGAGCTGATTGCGTCGTGTCCCCATTTAGCTGTGGACATGGGTGGAGTGAAGGTTCCTTGTTTGGTGGATACTGGTTCCATGGTGTCTACTATTTCTGAGAGCTTTTTCCGCCAGCATTTTGAGCCTTGGGGTCAGGAGCGCCTCCGATCATGTCATTGGCTACAGCTTAGAGCCGCTAACGGCCTGGCAATCCCCTATATCGGCTACTTGGAGCTAGAGGTACAGCTTTGTGGCAAAGTGATGCCCCACTGTGGAGTATTGGTTGTAAGAGACCCCCCTGGTGGTGTGCCGGCTCAAGTGCCTGGTGTTCTGGGGATGAATGTTATCCGTAAATGCTACCAAGAGCTCTTTGGGCAGCATGGCTTGGCTTTGTTTTCTCAGCCCTGTGTTTCTGAGGCCCCGGGGCCTATTGTGCAAGCGCTGCAGCAGTGCTATTGTGCAGAGGTCCTTCAGGACAGTCCAGGAAGGGTAAAGGTCAGGGGTAAGAAGGTTTGGCGGATTCCTGGTGGTGTCATGAAGATCGTGGCAGCCACCTGCTCTGAACAATTCTCTGGCTCCACAGTGTTGTTTGAGCCCTTGGATTCTGGTTTGCCGAGTGGTTTGCTTGCTTCTCCTGCCCTGGTTCAAGTGATCAGGGGCACGGCCTACATACCGGTGGTTAATGTAGGCTCTGTTGAGGCAGTGCTGCATCCCCGCACAGTTATTGGCACCCTGGGCACTGTCAATGTCATTAGCCTTCCTACAGGAGTCACTGAGGTGCCGTCTGGTAGGGCGACCAGGTCCTCTCACACAGTTTCCCCTACTGTATCACAGCAGATGGGAGAGATGGATCTGTCGTCCCTGTCTGCTGATCAGCAGAGTCAGGTTACGTCTCTGCTTGGGCAGTACACCTCTGTCTTTTCGGCTCACGATGGGGATTTGGGTTGTACTAACCTTATCTCCCACGACATCCCCCTGGTTGATGACATTCCGGTCAGGCAACGCTATAGGCGTATTCCACCCTCAGATTATGAGGTTGTGAAGGAGCACATTAACCAGCTGCTCTCATCACAGGTAATCCGGGAGAGCAGCAGCCCCTATGCCTCCCCCATTGTGTTAGTGAGGAAAAAGGATGGTAGTCTGCGCATGTGTGTTGACTACAGACAGCTAAATAGTAAAACCAGGAAGATGCCTTTCCTCTGCCACGCATAGAGGAGTCCTTGGATGCGTTGTCTGGTGCCTGTTGGTTCTCTACCCTGGACTTGGCCAGTGGTTACAACCAGGTACCAGTTGCTGAGGCAGATCGAGCAAAGACAGCCTTCTGTACACCATTCGGTTTATTTGAATGGAACAGGATGCCCTTTGGGCTCTGTAACGCCCCCAGTACCTTTCAGAGGTTAATGCAGCGTATTTTTGGGGATCAACAGTGTCAGTCTCTCTTGTTGTACCTTGATGATATTGTTGTGTTCTCAATCGACGTGAACAACATCTGGAGCGGTTGAAAGTAGTGCTAAGCCGACTTCAAACTGAGGGCCTCAAGGCCAAGCTAAGTAAATGTTCCTTCTTTCAGAAGGAGGTACATTACTTGGGGCCATGTGATTTCTGGTGAGGGTGTCTCCACCGATCCAAGAAAAATTGAAGTGGTAGCCAATTGGCCGATCCCCACTACCGCCTCAGAGTTGCGGTCTTTTCTTGGTTTTCGGCAGTTATTACCGGCGTTTTGTGGAGGGCTTTGCTGAGCTGGCAGCACCCCTGCACATGGTTGTGGCTGGCGGTTGGTCATGCTAAGACTGGTAAGAAGTCTGAGTGTGGGTTTATCAGGTGTTGGACTGATGAGTGCCAAAAGAGTTTTCAAGCACTGAAAACTAAGCTCACCTCTACACCAGTGTTAGCCTATGCAGATTTTTCCCTCCCTTTCATTCTGGAGGTTGATGCGAGCCATGGTGGTTTGGGAGCGGTGCTCTCAAGAGCAAGCAGGAAAGGTGAGACCAATAGCCTATGCTAGTCGAGGCTTGAGGCCCACAGAAAGGAACATGGTGAATTACAGCTCCATGAAGCTCGAGTTTTTGGCCCTTAAGTGGGCCATGACTGACAAATTCAGAGAGTACTTGTTGGGTAATAAGTGTGTGGTCTATACCGACAACAATCCCCTTAGCCACCTGTCTTCTGCTAAATTGGCTGCTACTGAGCAGCGATGGGCAGCCCAGCTTGCCTCATTTGATTTTGAACTTAAGTATCGGTCAGGGAGGAGCAACAAAAATGCTGATGCTCTTTCTCGTCAGCATCCACCTCCTCCTCAGGATGTGGAAGTGATGCTTCCTAGTACTGCAATACCTCAGCCTTTGCAGCAAGCTTTAGGGTTGAGAAAGGTGGAGGTAACCCAAGCTGCCATTGCAGCTTTGCCACAACACACCTCCTCAGAGATTTATGCCTTTCAACAGGCTGACCCTGTTATCCGGGAATTGTTAGCGTTTTGGGAACAAAAGCGGCGTCCCAGCCATGAAGAGCGGGCACGGCTGTCCCAGGCCACACTGTCGCTCCTTCGACAGTGGGACCGCCTGATCGAGAAGGATGGAATCCTTTATCGCCAGGTGTTCCGCTCCGATGGTGCTGAGGCTGTTTTTCAGCTGTTGCTTCCTGGTACGCTGAGAAACAAGGTTTTGACCGAAGTCCACCAGGAGCATGGGCATCAGGGAGTGGAGCGGACATTGGTGCTCCTTCGGTCTCGGTGTTACTGGCCTGGCATGTCTTCAGATGTGGCACAGTGGTGTCAGACATGTGAAAGGTGTCAAACTGCTAAAGATGTTCACCCTACAGCTCGTAGCTATATGGGGCATCTGTTGGCGTCTCGCCCCAACGAAGTCCTTGCCATTGACTACACTACTCTAGAGCCTGCCCAGAATGGTGTGGAAAACGTCTTGGTGATGACAGATGTTTTCAGTAAGTACACAATAGCTGTCCCCACCCGGGATCAACGTGCCCCCACTGTGGCTAGGGTTTTGGTGGCGGAGTGGTTTTACAAATTTGGCGTCCCTGCTCGGTTGCATTCCGACCAGGGCCGTAATTTTGAGAGCTCTCTTATCCAACAGCTTTGCAGTTTGTACGGTGTTGTAAAAACCCGCACTACCCCATACCATCCAGCTGGGAATGGTCAGTGTGAGCGGTTCAACAGAACCCTCCACAATCTGCTGCGTACACTGCCTGTCTCTCGAAAGCGGGACTGGAACGCATGTTTGCCCCAGGTACTATACTCCTATAACACAACGCCCCATCAGGCCACTGGAGAGTCCCCCTTTTTCCTAATGTTTGGCCAGGAACCTAGGCTGCCAGTCGACTTCTTGCTGGGTAGAATCGAGAGTCCTATTAGTGGAACTGTTCATGAGTGGGTTCAGGAGCATCAGGCTCGACTGCGGGTGGCATTTGAAGGGGCAAGGGAGCGCTTGCAGCATGCGGCTGACCGCAGAAAGCAAACCCATGACAGGCATGTTAAGGACCTGCCACTGAGTGAAGGTCAATTGGTGTTCTTGCGTGACTTCAGTGCCAGGGGGCCCCATAAGATCCGGGATCGGTGGAGCTCTGTGAGGTATAGAGTGTCGAGAGCACCCAGGGAAGGTGGCTCAGTGTACACCATTGTGCCAGTAAATGACCCGACCAAGGTCAGGCAGGTTCACCGCAACATGCTGAAGGCGGTGGTTGGAGTGGACCCCCCTGGTGGTGCCTCTTTCCATAACTTGGTTGTGGAAGAGCCACCCTCTGTGGATGAGCATTCAGTTGAGTATGACTTGTGGGTTCTTGGACAACCGCCCTCTGTGCACCCTTCTGCTTTGCCCTCTGACAGATCGACCCTGGTGACCCTTAATCCCTACCAACTGCCAGTACCATCTGACCCAGATTCTCCGGGGTGTAGCGCATCGATGACTCCACATGTTGGAGCATCGCCACTTCTGGCGGCTCCTCCAGTTGGCTGTCCTGGCCCCAGCCATGAAGCCCCACGTCGGACTACCCAGTCAACTGCTGGCCACCACGCTAATGTTCACCATCTTCCACGGCCGGTGGGAGAGGTGGCGCCTGCTAATCCTCCCACTGTTGTGGCTAATGCTGTTTTTGCTCTTTTCAGACCTTGGAGTTAATTTGTAGCACTTGCTTTGATTTGTCCATCGTCGGGGCGTCGATGCAAGAAGTGGGGGTAGAATGTAGCAGTATAGAAAAAGTTGTCTTGTTGCGCCTCCTGACCACTAGGGCGGCAGTATATAAGTGCGGCCTTCCTTCTCGCGCTCCCACTGCTGCATCATTTCCGGGTCAGGTGTCTGTCTGTGCAGGTAATGCACCGCACTACTGCTGCGGCTATTGCTTTGTTTCAGCCTTTTTTTTATCATTATGTCCTTATGTTTTAAAGCCTGCGTGTTTTCACTGCAGAGCAGCGACCGAGTGCTCCGTGTGGCGTTCTCCATTTTTATTTCCTGGTTCCCTTGAGCGGTGGTAAGTTTTCAGTCTCTCTCTCCGTGTGTTAAACCGAGTGCTATCCTGTAGCTAATACTAGTGTGGTCACAGGTAGATGTCTGCTGTCGTGTGGGTCTTTCTTTCCCTCCCTCTCGCTGTGCAGGTTTGACTTTGAAAACAGGTATGCTACCTTAAATTTAGCCCCCGAAAACCTTGATTAATGTAGCTTAGCCATGCTAATTTTATGTTTATTGACAGGGAATGCTCATCAGCTGGCCGAAGTCTACCGGTGGTGATTGAGGTGATTCCACCACCAGCTGATTGGGGCCGCTGCTGTTTTGTCTCCACTGCTAAATGCTGCTTGGTCTGCTTTTGTTTCCACTGCTAAATGCTGCTTGGTCTGCCTTTGTCTCCACTGCTAAATGCTGCTAATTGTAGAGCTTTCTCTGCTGCTAACTACACAGCCTTGTCTGCTGCTGTGCCTCGGCTGCTAACTGCACAGCTTTGTTTTGGCCGCGAACTACACAGCGTGTCGCTACTGCTTGGCACTGTTGTTGCTGGCTTTTGGTGCGCATGGTGAATTGCCAACACCGACTTTTAGCTTGTTTATTCCTTTAATTTTAACTGACTGAGGAATTAATCATTTAGTTTGTATTATTGTTTTTTTTTTTTTTACTTTATTGTTTTGATCAAGTAAACTGTTTTTGTTTATCTTATTGTTTTGGTTAACCTGATTTTGTGAATTATCTCCTGTTTTGTTGTACATTTTTGAGATTAATTTTGTTGTAACCTTCTTTTTGTTTGTCCTTTTCAGTGGCTGCAGGCTGGTGGTGGTGCTGGTGACGTGGGTGGTGGTGGTCTTCCTTCTCGTGTGCCGTGTTAACTTGGATTTGGTGATCTCACTGTGTGTCTGGGTGAACCCTTTTTCTTTAATTTAGTTTTATTAGTTCTTCTTCCCCTTCACCTGCCCTTCCCACAGTAGGCCTCAGCCCCTGATTAGGTTTCTTATCTTTTTCTTATTTGTGATCAATGCTATATTTTATATTTATACAGTTTTATTGAATAAACTATTTTTGTAATCTGGGAACCACGTGTTTTTGCCCATTGAGTGGAACGAACCTGTGTGCTTTAAAGGTCTTGGGCCTATCCCAAGTGGCGTTGTCGGAAATCTTAAAATCTCAGAGTGTCATCAAACCCATTCGATTTGCCACACACAGATGGAGACAACTTTTCTCTTTTGATGTTTTATTTAATTAAGCAACAGTAGAAACATGGGTGTGGGTAGCTCTGCTACGTGTGTTTGTGTGTGGTCAGATCTCGAGGACACACACGCACACAATCTCAACCGGGTAGTCATCGTCCGAACTGCAACCTCTCCTTTTTCTTTCTATCACTTTTTTCTCCGGGTGGTGCGCGCGGTGTGAGGTGCGTGTCCGCGCTATTCTCCGACATGTAGCCTACTCACAACAATCACTCCTGATTGACAGCCTTTTGTACAGCCCGTGTACTTTTTCAGACTTCCAGCTGACAGCGGTGTCTGTGAGCATCACTGGCCAGCCAGCAGGGAGGCGATCCCGGCCGCCACCAGCTGGCTGTCCCGTCAGACTGAAGCTTCTGACAACATCGGAGAAAATGTGCAGTTGGCACAAATTCAACACGTGAACTGGTTGCTATGAACTCGTCACTAGGCTTCCTCAGTCATTGTATATTTTATGAGACTAGTTGACTGGAACGTTAGTTGTAGAGAAGAGTATGTCGCAGAAAAGGATACAAGATTTTTTCTTCCGGTCATAGTAATGCAGATAAATTTAGCAAGATTTTATGTGTAGATGTTACAGTTGATGTTTCCTCGTCCACCGCTGAGGCAAACTCTGTTGGGGCAGCTGTAGAGCCAGAGTCTGAAATAACGTTAGCAAGTAGCAGAGGGCATAAGGATAAAATATACAATGACTGAGGAAGCCTAGTGACGAGTCCATAGCAACCTATTCACATGTTGAATTTGTGCCAACTGCACATTTTATTATTATTATATTAAATTAAAATTAAAAGCCAATGTTAAATTGAAATCGAAAAGCCAAATATTAAATCCAAATGGATAAGCCAAATGGAAAATTTAAAAAAAATAATATTTTTAATTTGATCTCGCTTCGTTTTCTCTTTGGACTTTCAATTTCTCTTTGGACTTTCAATTTGAATTATGAATAAATATTTCCTCCATAGTCAGCAGAGAGTTACTACTTAGTTTGGCTCTATTTTACTGGAGCACGTTCAGCCCCGACAAAATGTAGCAAAACGTTTAGGTTTAAACATTGATTTAAACTGACTTGCTTTGATGCTATCTGTGTTCAGACTGACTCCAACCCCCTACTGACCTCAGAGTCTCGAGTCTACAATTCGGACTTTCCACAAGATCACAGAGCAGCTTTACGTCTGAATCCTTCAGGTTTTGAGACTCAGGTTCAGCTCCCTCAGATGGGATGGGTTGGTCTTCAGAGCTGAGGCCAGAGAAGCACAGCTGATCTCTGACAAACTGCAACACCTTAATCTAAATAAAGAAGAATGTTGTAACTTTAGAAGACAATGTTCCTGCTTGAATCATTCAATGTTTAATAATCTGTTCATAGCTGAAGGTTTAGAATGTGGAAGTTTCGAAGTGAGCGATAAAAATTGTGTGATTAGTTTGTGATTAATTGCGATTACATATTTTAATTAAGGGGCGACCTCTAGCTTATCTAGGTGTCCTTGGCAGAGGCCCGGGTTCAAATTCAACCTATCGTCTTTTATCACATGTAATCATCTCTCTGTCTCTCTCACGCCTTTCCTGTGTATCTACTATAACTATCACAATAAAAATAATTAAGAGTGTTTAAGTGTTTAAGAGGTTTAGATTGAATTATCCAGTGAAGGAATTCTCTTGTTACGTTAAGGTTTAAACGTGAAGCTCAACATTGCTATGTCAATGGACTAAAACACTTAAGAAGAAAAATAGACTTTAGCATTAAGAAACTCAGTGTGGATCAATATAATATCAGCCTTATGTCATCAGTTTAGTGTCACCCCAACTTCCACATCATATTAATCTCAGAACAGAAGTAAAAAATGGTGTCTGACCCCAAACTTTCCAGTCTGCAGTGTGGACTCTCCAGAAACCCACAGAGCAGCTTCACTCCTGAATCCTGCAGCTTGTTGTCACTCAGATCGAGCTCTCTCAGATGGGAGGGGTTGGACTTCAGAGCTGAGACCAGAGAAGCCCAGCTGATCTCTGACAAACTGCAGCTCTTCAATCTGAATAAAGAATACATGTTTTATCCTTAGAAGACAATGTTCCTGCTTAAAATGATTCAAGCATTGCGTTTACATGCACAGCAGTAACCAGAGTATGGTCTTACCCCGATTAAGTGAATAACTGGGTTATGCCAGGTCTCCCCGTATACATGAGCGGGGAAGAATGGGGAGAATGACAGGAGTAACTCTACCTCCGGTACAGTAGGTGGCACTCTGCCAACGCACAACGCTTTTTCTTCCGGTTGACCTTTGTCAAAATTATACAGGCCGATGACTAAATTTGTAAAATTTAACAACTTCATGTTTAATTTACATATTATCTCAGCGTAGGACAGCACAGTGTTCCCGCCAGATGACTGACAACTTGTTCGGCTCATTATAACGTTATCTGTAAGCAGTATCGGGTGGAAATAGCAAGCTAACTTGTTAGCTAGCTAACTAACATTAATGTTAGCCGGGGGCTGCATGGTCCCTCCACTTTTTTGCCGAGACACATCCTTACCCTTATGAGAACTCCGATTTTAACCAGGGTAAGTTGTTTACATGACGTTTGAGAAATCGGGGTATTGCCTTAAAGGACAAATCCGGCGCAAAATGAACCTAGGGGTTAATAGGCTAACATGTGTACCGAGTTCACCGTTCTCTGGGATTTGTTTTCATGCTAATCGAAAATGACGATGAACACCGCGCAACGAGCATTCAGTTCAGCTCACGTTGCACAGCGTTCGTCGTTCGACTGGTTTTCCCAAGATGGCGCCTGCCTGCATACGTGAAAGGTACTGTCTTTCAAAACTTTTTTTAATAAACTGTCTGTACACTTAGAAAGTTCTCAATGCTTCGGTTTACATGTAGGGACCCTCATTATGCTACCATGGAAGTGTGGTGCTATTTTGAGCCTTGTTAGTGGTATAGAAATAGCGATTTCTTTTTACTTCATCTGTGGCCCCACGACTAGCGTTATAAGCTAATTAGCGGTTTGCGATAAAACTGGTCACATTCGATTAGCATGAAAACAAATCCCAGAGAACGGTGAACTTAGTTCACGTGTTATTAACCCCTAGATTCATTTTGCGCCCGATTTGTCCTTTAAAAGTGCACAATGAGTTCCTGCATGGTTTCAGCGCGATTTCATTTTTGTCTCAAATCGTAGGCATCTCTCCTTGATCCGCTAACTGCCTGTCCCCTGAATACACTGTGAAAAAGCCCGGTCTCGGGAGACAACACAGGGGTCGTAAACGTCAAACAAACACTAGAGGCACAGGTTGTTGTTTGGTATTTACTTGGAACGTCAACAGAAGTGACATCATGCAGGAACTCATAGTGCACATTTAACCCGAATATAATCGTTTTTTAAACTGCATGTAAACGCACTGAATGTTAATCTGTTGAGAGCTGAATAAGGTTTAGAATTAGGGATGCAAGATATATCTATGAATGTTAGTCATTTAGTTACACAGGGGCATCGGTCCAATGAGCAAAACTGGCCCGATGTGAACAACCGATGATTATTTATGTGTCATGGCGGTGCTGGTGTGTGTGTTTTTTGTTTGGACATGCAAGAGTTTGTGACACACTGAAGGAGGACAGGATTTACATGCTGAAGACTAAGCAATGTCCGCGGTCTGGACATTTTTCATCGTAAAAAAAGAAGACACAAATTGTAGTATGGCATACTAAGTATGCAATACTTGCATGGTCAGATCAGATCAGATCCTTCAACACCACCAATTTGATCACTTCTGAAGAACCGCCATCCAGAATTTCACAAACAATATAAGGAGCAAGCAGCCTGAACGCAAGCAGCGGCAGCCGCAGCCCACACATTAGCAGGTGTGCGGGGGAGAGAGAGAGAGAGAAAGGGAGTGGGAGGTGTGTGTGTGTGTCGGTGAGTATGAAGTTAGCAGTAGCTGTGAACATAACATAAAAATGGAAAAACTTAAGATACTTCAAAACACCTGCATTTGTAAATATGTTTCATGCTCTCCCCCTTTAAAGTTAGTTTGAGGTGTGTGTGTGTGTGTGTGTGTGTGTGTGTGTGTGTGTGTGTGTGTGTGTGTGTGTGTGTGTGTGTGTGTTAGAGAGATAAATTCACAAAGTTTTCAATGTGTTAGTCCCTTTTGATTATAGATGAAATTTACAGTCAAACCCACTGTTCAGGCATCTAGACAAACTGACAAATTTGGTTCAAAATTACAGTTATGGATTCAAACTTGGTAAATATATACTGTATGTTAGCACAACACATGAACTTACCTCAGAGTCTCCAGTCTACAGTGGGGACTAGTCCAGCAGATAGAAACCTAAATTACCTCTTTGGACAAACGTGTCTGACAAATCACTGTAAAATTTGTCATACTGAGATACACAGGGTGCTGTGATTTGTGTTTGTTAAATTTTATTTTAATATGTTGTTCAGTGATTTTTAAGGCTATATCTACACTACTATCCTACCCTTGCCCTCTCCTGGTTCAAATCATACCTCTCAGACCGCCACCAATTTATCAGCATCAACAAATCCATATCCAATACTGCCCCAGTCTTGCAGGGAGTCCCCCAAAGTTCGGGGCTTGGTCCCCTCCTCTTCATCCTTTACATGCTCCCCCTTGGTCACATCATATGCCACCATGGACTACATTATCACTGTTATGCCGATGACACCCAGCTTTACATCCCCACCAAATCCATCACAGCTCCCACCTGCTCCACACTCACAAAACAGAAATAAAAGCATGGATGCAAGCTAACTTCCTCAAACTCAACTGTGACAAATCGGAAATCCTCATCATCGACCAAAAATCCCTCATCAAATCCTGCCAAAACTTCTCTGTCTGCATCGATGGTTCTTCTATTCCAGCATCCACAAAAATCTGCAACCTCGGGGTGAAACCCTCTCCTTTGAGCACCACATCAACCACATCACCAAATCTGCATTCTTCCATCTCAAAAACATTGCCCATCTTCGTCCCTCCCTTTCCTTCTCAGCCGCTGAAACTCTCATCCATGCTTTCATCACCTCACGACTGGACTACTGCAGCTGGCACGCCCACTAAATTCCTAAAAAAACTACAATATATCTAAAACTCAGCAGTCTGTCTACTCACTCACTCCAGTACCAGAGACCACATCACTCCAGTCCTCCGAGACCTCCACTGGCTCCCCATCCAACACAAAATCCAGTTAAAAATCCTCCTCATCACCTGCAAAGCTCTCAATAACCTTGCCCCCTCCTACCTCACTCACCTCCTTCACCGTCATACCCCCACCCGCAACCTCAGTTCCACAGATGCCAACATCCTTTCCCCTCTCAACCGCATCAAGCACCGAACCTGGGGGGACAGGGCCTTCTCTGTTGCTGCCCCCTCTCACTGGAATTCTCTCCCCAAAGACCTCAGACTTTCCACATCACTTGCTCACTTCAAAACTTCACTCAAAACCCATCTCTTTTAAGCGGCTTTTAACTTGTAACCAAATTAGCTGTTTTCCATTTTTTTATTTATTTTTTTAATCCCTTTTCTATATGCTGTTTTGGTGCACCTTTTAATATTTATCTCTAGTTGTTATTGTTGTTGTTGGTGAACTGATCCTGTTACTGATCAATTACTGTTTTGGTTTTTTTTTGTTGACCTTGTTAAGTGCCTTTGAGTACCTTTTAAAGGAACACGCCGAGAATATAGAATATATTTCTAGAATATAGTTCCTAAAAAATGTTGAAATGTTGGCGTTATTTTGTCACTTATTCGGAGCAGCAGGCTAGTTGGAGCCGGTTACCTCCAGGATCTGTGCTAGGCTAAGCTACCAGTGGAGCCGTCAGACAGAGTTACAACACACACAGAGATGAGAAGGGTATGTGTGGACTTATCTAACTCTGGGGGTTACGGTAAATAAGCTAAAGTCCCAATAAGTCAGCGTGTTCCTTTAAAGTGCTATAAAAATAAATGTATTATTATTATTATTATTATTATTATTATTACATTTTGTTTTAATAATAAATATCTTTTGCTAAATGTATGCCTCGTCTCCACACTACTCTCTATGCCTCCAAGCCCCTAAAAGGGGGACATTTGGAAACACTGCTGCCCCATTTGATTTGAAAACCGTGGGGTTGCTTTGTAGTCTGGATGTGCGTGCCGTTGTAGCAGATTGTCTGATGTTACTCTGTAGCTAAAAATCATGGATGTATAAATTGAATATACTGAAAATAATTTGGAGAAAGAACAACAATGGGGACTTACACAGCCTTTCTGCAGTTCCTCACAGCTGGAATCAGTCTCAGTCGTCCCTCCTCAGATGTGTTGTATTTATTCAGGTCCAATTCATCCAGAACCTCCTTTGACATCTGCAGCATGTAGGCCAGAGCTGAGCAGTGGATCACAGAGAGGTTCTTCTCTGATTTATTCTCTGACTTCAGGAACTCCTGGATCTCCTGATGGACTGAGTGGTCATTAATCTCTATCAGACAGTGGAAGATGTTGATGCTTCTGTCAGGAGAAATCCCATAACTGTTCATCCACTTCAGGTTGTTGATGGCTCTCTGGATGATTTCTGGACTGTTGTCTGTCTGACCCAGCAGGCCTCCTACGAGTCTCTGGTTGGAGGGATTTCTCCATGGTTTTACTCAGGAAGAGCATACTTGTGCTTCTTCTTCTTTGTCTGAACCAGCAGGAGGTGTGAGTACATGTCAGTCAGGGTCTTGAGCAGCTCTCCTCTCTGGTCTGTAGTCAACAGAACTGTAGCAGTGATCCAGCAGGAGACTGGGAGCAGACACATGATGTGGAGGCTCCTGGATGTCTTGATGTGTGAGAGGATTCTGCTGGACAGCTCTTCATCACTGACTTTCTTCTTGAAGTACTCCTCCTTCTGGGCGTCAGTAAAGCCTCGTACTTCTGTTGCCCTGTCAACACATGCAGGAGGGATCTGATTGGCTGCTGCAGGTCTGGAAGTTATCCATATGAGAGCTGAGGCAAGCAGCTTCCCTTTGATCAGGTTAGTCAACAGCACGTTGACTGATGACTTCGTTGTGACATCAGACACAACCTCATTGTTTTGAAAATCCAGTGAAAGTCTGCTTTCATCCAGGTGAACAGAACTTTAGAGCCAGCGAGCTGTTCTGCTGTGACCTTCTGTAATGTTGGATGGAAAACATGGAGTAGCTCGAGTAGACTGTACTGCTCATCTCTGATCAAGTTCAGCTCCCTGAACGAAAGTGGAATCACCAGACTGACATCTTGCTTTTCCAAACCCTCTGCCCAGTCCAGAGTGAACTTCTGCACTGAGAAGGTTTTTCCAACGGCAGCAACGCCTGACGCCTATCATCAGGACGACTCTGATGTGTTTCTGTTGGCCAGGTAAGGCTTTAAAGATGTCGCTGCACTCGATTGGGTTGGTTTCATGCATCTTGGAAGCCGTCTCGAACTGCCTCACCTCATGTTGGGTAGGGGTGTCACAATTCTCCAAATCCTCGATTCAATTACATTTTTGATTCTAATGTCACGCTTCGTTTTTTTTTTTTTTTTAAAGCACAGGTTGCTATGCCATTTTTAGAATAGACTTTTATGCAATATAATATCTGACCTTTGTTCGCAATATACCACACTACATTGTTAAATTTAAAACTTTTATTAACAACATAATGTAACAATAACTTATATCTTCTGTCAATTGAAAACTTGACAATTTGTCAATAAAGTAAAAA
The DNA here is from genome assembly GCF_010015445.1 of Perca fluviatilis. Classification (NCBI taxonomy): domain Eukaryota; kingdom Metazoa; phylum Chordata; class Actinopteri; order Perciformes; family Percidae; genus Perca; species Perca fluviatilis. The sequence continues at coordinate 3,378,575 of NC_053128.1, forward strand.
GAAAAAAGAAAGTTTGCAGACAATACTGAGGGCAGACACTTTGCAACACAGCGGAGTTTGGTGTTTGAAGCCCCACGTTGTCTTCCACGCAACGCTGCCTGGAAGGCACTAGGATTAGGCACTGGTTATGGTTAGGGTTAGGTGCTTTGAAGACAACGGTCGCAGCGCTGCCTTGAAGGCTTGGTTGGGGGTAAAACACTACCGAGCCAGCACAGCGTTCTTAGCAGACAGAGAGCAGAGAGGGCGACTCGGCAGTCCGCTAACTTGTTGCTCTCTCAATATAACCAAAATAAGATGCTCTGTTAGGCTACAAAACGTGCATGCAGGCTGAAATTCAACTGTGTGGTTTTGTTGGGATAAAGCTATAAGCAGAAGGAATATCCGCAAGCTGCTAGGCTAATTTGCAGTGGTAAACACACCGAATATGGTACACGCACATAGCAGAGCTTGCAAAATGTGGCTTTTTTGTCAACAACGCCAACTTTGTCAACATAACTCACTGGAAATCCAAAATACTTCCACACCGGCGACTTCAGTGAAAGAGGAGGGATACTGGCTGTAGCTAAGTTATAGGAGGTTGACTTGCAGCACTTCAACACGTGTGTTTTTTCCCGCTTGACAAGCCGACTGGACGTGGCATGGGGTCGTGGCAGCATCAACGATTCCACTTTTTTATTCGAAATTCGAGATTGTGACTTAATTTCAGTTGATTCTGATTTAAAATTGTGACACCCTTAATGTTGGGTATAAACCTCTTCACTCTGCCCATCTGTGATGTAGACCGCAGTGTAGATCCTTTTAAGGGATGTTTCACTTCCTTTAGCGTTGAGGGTTCCATTTTCTGTTTGATCACTTCCTTCAGTCACACGGTCACATGTCTTCTTCAGACTGAGCTTATATTCATGCTGACCACCAATAACTAAAAAGGACAAATGTGAAAGAAAAATTTTTAAATGAAAAGTTTACAATCTGGTGAATTTTTTTTTATAACCGATATGAAAACAATTAACATAAGAACATATACAGATGTACTCGTATTTAGTGTTTCTCCTAGAACATCTTTACCAGCTTTAATGTAAAAATAAATATTTTCCTTATAATGAAGCTTCAGGGCCTGAGAAGTGAAGCCAACGTGGTAAGTGCCTTAAACCGGCTTTATATCTAATTTCCAGCAGTAGGCGACTTCACTGGTTGCAAAAAGAAGTCTGTTTCTATAGAGGTCTATGAAAAAATAACCCTACTTCTACTTTAGATTTATTACCTCAGTAAACATTTTCATAATGAGTTCCATGGCCTCAATCGCTAGTTTCAAGTCTTCTGCTTTGCCCCTCTCACTCTGTGTTTTCACTTCATCAAAAATAATTTGGTTGCCTAGAAATGTCTTGTTCAGCATTCTGCTAACTAAGCTAGCTGGCTACAGCTAGCATTAGCTGGTAACTTAAGGGAAAGTTTGCTCATTTTCTGTACTGGCGTACATGCAGATGAATGGTGCCAGGACCCGTAAATCTCCGCTGGATGACTCGCTTCAGAAGGGTTGAAAATTAGCAACTTTCCTCTTTAGCATTTAGCTAAATCATAAACTACCCTCTCATCAAAAATCGTCAAATGTGGTTGCAAAAAACCAAGATGGCGAAGCCCGTATCGCTAAACTCAGGGCTTCAAAACAGCAGTCCACAAACCAATGGGTGACGTCACAGATGCAACGTTATTGTCGCATTATTATGGATTCCGCGCAACTTCTAGGCGTCTAAGGACCGTCTAAGCAGCCTGATTGGTTGGGGTTAGGCATTGACCTTGAGTAGTTAAGGTTATAATAGTCGACTGCTCGGGGGATAGGACCTGAACAAATCGGGTTCCATTACCTTGCGTATGCATGGACGCCTGGCCAATAGTAGCTTGTCAATGCTATTGAAGGGCGGGTCTTGCCTAGAAGTTGCTTACAACAGCCTGCTAGCTGTTGTAAGCAATGGGGTAAGCCTCTCTCCACAACTCAAACCTCCTATGGTGCCATTTTGATGCTACCAAACGCCCACCATTGACTGCCATTCATTTTGACCTCACTTTGACAGCGAATAACTTTACATCTGAAAGAAAGACTTTAAAGGCTATTCATTTTCAATTTTATGTGTAAGGTACAGTGTGCAATTTAAACATAAATGTAATCATTTAATGCATTGCACCAGAGTTAGCTTTAGGCTAATTTGCATCTGTAGTCCCACTTTTTTAATACATTTTTCAATTTTATTATTGATTTATTATTATTTTATAGTTGTCCATTGTTTATTTCTAAAGAAACACGACAATGTATAAAAGGCTCCATTACCTTGTACCTCACGTTATGGCTCCGTAGCAGACGTTTTTGTAAAAATAGGCTAACGATTGGGTCATAACCACGCGACTTACTGTCGCACAGTAGAGGAATTACCGTATAGTACAGGAGAAGCTCACAGGCAGTTTCGACTTACATTAGCTGGTTAAAGCGTAACTTTAAGATTTACCGTATTTTCGTTTTTCGGTCAAATGGCCTTTTGAATGGGAGTGATAGGGGCACTTTTATGCTAGCCTCAAAATAGCTATTTTTAAAACACTAAGAAGGCTTGACACAACATGAAACTATGCTCAAAGTATCACCAGGGGCTCTACACCTTAACGAAAGCATTGACAACATTGATTGTGTACCCTTATGTAACAGATTTTTAAACATTTAATGTAAGTAACTGGCAAACAATGCTTACTACTTTTTAAAGAGCACACGTTTATAACAAATGTACACATACTGTCTGTCTGTTTATGCCGTTTGTATACTGTCATTCTCTACAGCAGTGGTTTCCAACCTGAGGTCTGGGCACCCCCAGGGGGGGCGGCAAAGATCACAGGGGGGCGCGAGTCTTTATCTGGTTTGAGGTTGAGGTAAAAAATATATATATTTGCACATGTTAAACAAATTATGATAATACACTAGAATATATGTATACAAAAGTCTGTATAAAAACTATATATTTTGTTGTATGCTCGTTTTTCCTGCTGCCACAGCATCACTATTTTATGAATGAAACATGGCAGAGAAACGTAACAGTGCTGATAACTGCTCTGTATCAAAAAAGAAAGTAAGGCTCTATCTCCAGAGTTACCTCAACTTCGGTTTCGGGGGGGCTCAGCTTTTCTTAGACATGAGTAGGGGGGGCGCCAAGGAAAAAAGGTTGGGAACCACTGCTTTACAGTATGTTGTTCTTTGTTGTCACTGTCTGTTCGATTGTCCGTGTTTCTCTCAGTTGGCACTACACATTGTCTGTCTGGTTCTCCATCTCTTCATCTGTTTTAACTCTGTAACTCTGCAATTTAAATGTTTTTATGGCTGTCTATAATTATACTTCAGGGTTTTTCCTTGCCCAGAATTGGCCTTTGGGGGAACATATGGTGTACCCCAGGAAATTTTGAGGGTAAGAGACTTCAATTCCTGCATTCTGATACATTTTTGGGCGCAAATGTATGGTAAAAATGTCTATATTTATGGCAAGGAAATCACAAAATGTTGGTGGCAGGTAACAAAATATAATGGAATATTATTATATTCAGTAGTCCAGTATGGGGGCTTTCACATCCGGGACATACAACAAAGTCCAGTTGTTTAATTAGCATGAACAGGGCTTTATGGTAACTTTTTTTCCCCAAAGAGCACGTTTTGCTCCCAAGTTGAAAAATATAGCATTGATTTACAGGCTACTGCTTTTACTGCTAAATGTAAATGGACTGTTTTTATATAGCGCTTTTCTAGTCTTAACGAATACTCAAATCGCTTTTACATAGTGCAGATCCATTCACCATTCACACACTGTGGCTGAGGCTTGTGTACAAGGTGCCACCTGCTCATCAGATAGACATTCACACACATTTACACCCCAACGCAACTCGGGGTTCAGTGTCTTGCCCAAGGACACTTCCACATGGGACTGCAGGGCCAGGGATCAAACCACCAACCTTCCGATTGGCAGGCGACTGCTCTACCACTGAGCCACAGCCACACAAATAGTCAAATAACACATTTTATTGATAAACAAATTATCAGTGATGTTGAGACTACAGTGTAACCTACAGAGTTTTACCTACATAGTGTAAAAGGTGACACTACGTGAATGGGGCACAGCAGAAAGACGGAGCAGAACGATGCTGCTTGTTCAGGGTTGTCATGTACTCCTCTTGGCATCAGGTGTTAAAACCAACGGTACCAAAACACTGAATTGGACAACTATTTAACGCGACAACGAGACGTTTTTAAATGGTAATGAAACCGTCTCATTTTAATACAGATGCCGTCAGACAGCCACACGGACATACAGCAGTCAGAGCTCTGCGCCCGTCAGCAGCGGCTTCTGGCTGCTGCAGCCGGTCCCCCAGAGCAGCATGATCCCCGGGAGGGTCCGGTACAGCCTGCACCCTGCAAACGGAGATCCAGTTTGAAGGTGACGTGCTTGATTTTGACTGAATGTCCCAATTTGAGTAACTTCTGAATGGGTCGGTCGGCCCCTCTTGGGACCAGGCTGGCCGTTGCCGACTGGCCAAATGCTTAATATTTATTATTATTATTAATAGTAATATTATTATTATAACCATGGTGAAATCGTGCAAGCTATAAAAACCCATCCTATGCGCTGTCGGCCTGTAAAGACAATTTATTTGTATATTTAAAAAAATAAAATCTGACCGGCCCACATTTAAAAAACGCAGTAATGCTCAGCGCTCACCGGAAAAGTGCTTCTAATTGCCTTCACTGGTCTCAATGGGATCTGTTGGTCCATGATATACTGTCTATGGTTTTCAGTGTGATTGTCTGTCTACAATAGAACAGTGACATTACTGCTCCACACTCGGTTAGCTCACATTGCCAAACCTTTCAACACAGCGCTGCGGAGGAGGGTCTGGCTATTCCACACAACAATCCGGGTTGGGAGAAAAACGTGCTCTCATTTATCAGCATTTCTCTAAACCAATCACAATCGTCTTGGCCGGGCTAAACGCCGAGCGGAGTCATGGTGCCATGGTGCCGCTGCAAAATAGACCCGGGAAGGAAGTTGTTTTAGTGAAACGTGCTCGTTCAAAGGTTGTTTTAGTCGTGCAACAGAAAACTCTGATTGGACAGATAGTCTAGCTAGCTAGTAAAACATTAAATATAAATCTATTTTTGTATTTCGGGTTCTGATTTTCTCTCAAAGGAGAACAAAAGAGGAGTGAAAATGAGCAGATATGTTTGCTGGAGCAGAAAAAAAATGCAGTTAAAGTTCAGGTGGACTAATGATCTTAAACTGTTGATCTGTACAACACAACAAATGTGACTGTATAACAACAGACAGCAGCAGACAGATGTACAGACTTACTTTGTACAGTGCAGGTCTGATCGTCTGTTTGCAGTTCAGGTCTGGTTCTGGATCTGGACGGCTGCTCCTCCAAAGAAACATCACTTCTCTTTCTGTGAAGACAGGTCTTTATAACTAAAATGATTTGTTGATTGTAGTTTAACAATATTAAGACCTGGCTGACACTGTCTCACACCTGAGGTGTTCAGATTTACACCGGGAACACACCACAGACGCAAGTGTCGCGAAATCACCGTGAACCTAGGTGTTTTATTTTGAAATGTGCTTTATTTTTGTAAAGCATCTGGTTGCACTCTGGTCTTCCTGTATGTGATTACCTGCCTGGCTTTCGCTCACATATCGTGTAATGTATGGTATGAACGGACCAACCCAGTCTCACGTCAGTTTGTGACGGCATCACAAAAATAAAATTTTATTATTTCGGTCTATTTCGGCCAGGGAAGCTGGATTGCTTTGTTGTTTATTAATATTTTTAAAACTATAACGCTACATCTATCAACATTTATTTAGCCGTTATCATGTTATGCATTTCTTTATTTTAATAATATTATTTCGGTCTTATTACTGGTGAAATATTACAGTAAATAAGACAGAACAGTAGGCTACGATATGAGCCGAGCTGGCGCATTCAAAGCCGATGTCCCACAATGCAACGCGGGCATTCATTCACAGAATCAGACAGCGATCAGCGGGTCTTTAACGCCAGTATCGCTTCGGGCTCGGTTCGGGTATCCATCCTCTAACATCAACCAAGACAACAGTGTCTTTGATACGACAACTTCATAGAAAGCAAGACAATATAACCTGTCAATGTCTTTGTTATAACAACTTCACATTAACGTAGACAAAATAACAAATTACATAAATAAGTCATAGCAGGCCTAATTATTAAACTCAAAGAAACTATTAAGCTTTATGTGTTAACATATACAATCATCAGTGGTTGGCTTTGCCATTAGCTGTCATGGGACCATTATAATTGTGTCATGAAAAATTCCCTTGACCTCAAGTGAAGTGAAACCATTTTCACAGAACATTTTGCCTTCATCCTCAATGCATTATCTGCCAACAGGACAGCTGATGGTAAAACCATCCTCTTACTTTGTGCCTGAGGGTCCCGGATCATTACTGAAGTCCAGAGGATAAGGTTTGGACTGGTCACTCTTCATAGACAGACAGCCGGATACTACAGACTCTGCTCTCTGCGTGTTGTCTTGACCTCTGGAAACACCATGATGTTTATGTTTATATCACTTGAACCATTGATAGATTCTCTATTTTAGGAAGCTCTAAATACCAAAACTATTGCTACTGTTAACAATTAGGAGGACTTAAAGTCTGTATTAGTGTGTACTAGTCTTAGATTAGATTACAGTTTTTTCTAGGTGACTGACAGCTATCAAAGACACGAGGAGGAAGGTGGCACAAATGCTTTCCCTTTGTTCAATTTTAGTTATCAATAACATTTTAATATTAATTTATTATACAAACACAAAATCAACAAAAAACATAACAAACATTGCAGTGGTAGAGGAAAGTGAGAATGAGTCATATACATGAGCTAGTAGCAGTTCTCTTACTTTGTGTCCAAGGGTCCAGGTTCATTACCGAAGTCTGGAGGAGTATTGGAGCAGTCACTCTTCAAAGACAGACAGCCGGATACTAGAGACCCTGCTCCGTCCTCTTCCTCCACACAGTCACTCATCTTTAAACAGGTTTATTAAAAGTCACATGGCATGAAAATTTCATTTTATGAGGTTTTTTAACATTAATATGAGTTCCCCCAGCCTGCCTATGGTTCCCAATTGGCTAGAAATGGTGATAGGTGTAAACCGAGCCCTGGGTATCCTGCTCTGCCTTTGAGAAAATGAAAGCTCAGATGAGCCGTTCTGGAATCTTGCTTGTTTTGAGGTCATAACAAGCAAGGTTACCTCCCCTTTCTCTGCTTTTCCCGCCCAGAGAATTTGGCCAACCCATGAGAGAGAGACATCATGGCTTTCAAACGAGAAAAGTGGCAGTTGGTCAAGGCCACACCCCCACCCTCCACCTTGCCACCCCTCTCTCCTCCTCAATAGCTAGAGACACAAAAATGGCACATCCTAAGGAAAGCTCATTGTGAGACTGGCTCTAGTGGCTGTAATTCTGCACCAAGGCTGAATTTCGGGAAAGAGACTTCAGATACAGTATTAGGGGACCACTAAGACCTATATAAAAGCATCCAAAGAGCACCATGTCATGGGACCTTTAAAGAGTCACATGCAAGACAGCAAGAACAGGAAGTATCACACACACACAGCTACACACACACTGAATTGAATTTTCTGACATTTTACAGACTCAAGAAAGCAGCAGCAGCCCTACTTCAGCGTGATGGAATGATTATTCTTTTTTTATGAGTATGTGAGGAGATAAAAGTTCTCTGTTCTCTACAATACACACACACACACACACACACACGCACACTTAAAGTACAATAAAACCATGTCAGTTGTGTTTAAACCGTTTCTTTTGCTTTACTGCAGGTTTAATGTGTATTATTCAGCCAATCACGATTTTGTGTCCACAAATAAATTAAACTGCTGAGTTAATTCTAACATTTCTTTCCTTTACAGTCCACAGGGAGAAAAGAAACAGTTGAAGACTTTGACAGTAAAACAATAAATATTGGTTTGATACTCACCCTGCCTCAGCCTTCAGGCTCTCTGAAAACAGTGTCTTACTCTTTCTCTTTCTCTTTCTGTGTTTATGTACCTGGATCACCTGGTCAGTGTTGCTCCTCCCCTCTCCATTTACAGGAAATCAGGTGAAGGAATCAGCTGAGTGTGTGTGTGTGTATAGGTATGTTTATTATCACCTCTTGAACAGATTGAATTAAAAATTGAGTGTAATGAGACTATATTTAAGAGATTAAGGACTGAAGAAACTATTTCTGCATTTAGAATGGAGCTAATAAAGTATAATTGGAAGGAAGTAATGAAGGAAGCTGACCCTAACAAGGCATATGAACTATTCTTAGATATATTTATAACTTTATATAATAAAAACTGTCCAATAAAACAATACTGTAATAAAAGGAAACATTCTGAAACACCCTGGATGTCCAAAGGAATTCAAAATGCCTGTAAAAAAAAGAATACCCTTTATAGGAATTTCATAAAATTTAGAACGAAAGATACTAGAAAAATAAATTAACTACCATAATGAGGGTATGTAAGAAGGATTATTATAACAAATTACTAGAAAATAACAAAGATAATGTTAAAGGAACATGGAATACATTAAATGCAATTATTACTAAAGGACTTAATAAAATTAATTATCCGGAAAACTTTAATGAGAATGACAAGACGTGGTCAAATATGAATGAAGCGGTTGACAGATTCAACAATTACTTTGTTGATGTGGGGCCTAATTTGGCCAAAGACATAAATTACACAGGGACGAATTACTTTGTGATGGACCATGTGGACAATAACCCATATTCATTGTTTTTGGGAACTGTAGAAGGCAGGGAAATTATAGAGATTGTAAATAAATGTAAGAATAAACCTTCCAAAGATTGTGGTATTGATATGTCTATAGTAAAAAAGGGATTGTTGACCCACTGTCATATATATATAATCTATCATTTAAAACAGGAGTATTTCCTGATAAGATGAAAGTAGCTAAAGTCATCCATTGTATAAATCTGGTGACTCACATATTTTCAATAACTATAGACCACTATCTCTGCTTTCACAGTTCTCAAAAATACTTGAAAAACTATTTGTCAAGAGGCTAGATTTGTTTTATTGGTTTATTTAAACCAATAAAACAAATGGCATAAGAGGTGTGGCCTTTAACTGGATAAAAAACTATATTGAAAACAAGAGTCAGTTTGTTCAAATGGGTAATCACCGGTCAACAAGTCTTAATATTTCCTGTGGAGTTCCACAGGAGTCAGTTTTAGGCCCCAAATTGTTTATCCTTTACTTAAATGATATTTGTAAATCATCACATGTACTAAAATTTACTATTTTTGCAGATGACACAAATATTTTTGGTTGTGGGGATAACTTGCAGCAGATGCTGGAAATGGTCACTACGAAACACATACAAAAATCACTTTTACAAACTTTAAGAACTGGGGTGTGTTGCGCCTGAACCCGCCGGCGGCAGGGGAGCTGAGTCGTCTGCAGCTGCAGGACCTGGAGCTCACGCCCATTCCTGGGAGCCAAAACCGACACCACGCAGCTGGAGACCCAGGCCGTATTGCTGGGCCCGCTGGAGGAAGAAGCCGGAGAATCAGATCCATAAAAGCGGTGTCACAGCCTGCTGAGTTTAAATACAGGTTTCTAAAGGGAGGCGGGACTCGTGACGAACACTAAAGCTTTAGAAGGTGGGGGAGCTGGATCGTCGTTTTGCAGGTCAGCGGGTGCCCCACCAATGAAATGAATAAATTAAAACTATGGTTTGATTCAAATAAGTTATCTTTAAACTTGAACAAAACTAAATTCATGATATTCGGAAATCGAACTATAAATAGAGATGTTAAAATAGTAATTGATAATGAAACAATTGAAAGAGTCTACGAAAATAAATTTCTGGGTGTTGTTCTTGACTATAAACTCTGCTGGAAGCCACACATTCAATATTTGTGCACAAAGATGGCCAGGAGTATTGGTATATTGAGTAAAACTAGATACATCTTGAACAAAAATACATTACATACTCTGTACACTGTAATACATTTCATGTTAGTTTAACTTGGAAATGAAAGTTCACTCAACTTGAAGACTGCCTTGGTTTCAACTTAGAAATTAAAGTTAATGAGGTTGATGTAACTACAGTGTTCTAGTTTTGTTAAAGTTGTTCTTTTAGTTGATTTAACTTTGTATTACTTGGTTTAACTTCATACTTTAAGTTAAAACAAATAATTGATTTTCTTTAATAATGCAAGAAACCTTCCTTGCCTAGTATAACAGACATACTTTTCTGCTTCATTTCAACTCACAGTTTCAAGTTAAAACAACATAACCACATTTATAACAGAGACAGCATGGGTGCTTGGGTGGGGCCGTCCCAGGGCCCCGTGCGAAATAGGGGCCTCTCTGCTGATCCTGCGTCACTGGACATAAAACGGCCAGTAGTGAAGTGACACTTAATGGCTGAAGGAAGCCTATTACTGATCAACATCTAATACCATAATACTCCACCTCTTCTTATCAAACGTAACGGTCACTTAACTCATGGTTACAAATGTAAACCAGCACAACAATGACAATTACCAGGCAACAAAACACTACATTCTAAACACACGTTTAATAAACAAAATTCATAAAGTTACATTTGTATTTCGAACAAACTGCAAACTTTTCAGCAAATTTTAACACAACTCTATTTACCGCCTTGCATCATGGGAATTGACCAGCCAATGAACCAATTGCAGTCCTGACTGCAGTACGCAGATCGGGGTTGGGCTAAATGTGGGCAGAGCTAAACGTTTGACTTTTGAAAAGAACTTTCCCTTTCAATTTGAGAAGAGTGAAATTCACAAGTTGTTGACAGGTACTCCCTCTGCCGGTGGCACTATTGCTTTCTTGTTTGCCACAACACGTGTTATATTTTAGTAGAAATTTGAGTAGGCTACATCACTTAACGGCGGTGTATTTTATTGTGTCCATGCTTTAACTTTGCCGTGGAAGAAGACAGGTTATTTTAAACTTTAAAATTGCTTTTTTGTTGCAACACACACACACTTTTCAACTGATAACTTAACTTACATACCCAAGTTCAATCAACACATACATTTTTTTTAAATAGTCAACCCAATGAATAAATGCAAGTTTAACTTTCAAAAACTCATAAAGTTGAGTTCAAAATCCACAACTTGTATAAGCTCGTTCAGTTAAAAATAAGAAATAAGTGGACATAACTAAATGGGTCTGTACTATTTTACAGTGTACTGCACCCTTATTGTACCATATATGATATATTGTGAGGAAGTCTGGGGAAATACTTACAAAAGCAACTTGAAAAAAATTTGTGCATTGCAAAAAAAAGCAATTAGGATAATAAATCACATCGGGTATTATGAACACACTAATCATTTGTTCTCTAATTTACATTTGCTGAAATGTATGGACATTGTTACATTTAAAACTGCTCAATTGATGTTTAAAGTTAAAGAAAATAATTTACCATTTAACATATGTGCAATGTTTAATGAAAGAAATGGGGGATATCATCTAAGAGGTCATTGTATGTTTAAGCAACCACTTGTGCGAACTACTGTTAAAAGCATGTGTGTTTCAGTTTGTGGGGTGACCTTATGGAATGGACTGAACAATGATATCAAACAGAGCCATAATATCATTCAGTTCAAAAATAGATTAAAGACATCATTACTTGATCAATACAGAAAAGAATAAACTGAAACATAGGATTGTATGTAATTTAATGGTATTGTTGTATATTATTGTATTGTTGTAAATTACTGTAAGACCGAAAGATTGTATGCTATATTTGCATATCTATTTTACTTTGTATAACATAATTTTGGGAAATAAGGGGCAGGTCCAAATAAGCTATTTGCTTCTGCCTGCTCCTTCTTGAACGAATCGTTTTTATATTATTTCTTTTTTTGTTGTTGTTAGATTCTGATTGTTTGTTTTATTTTATGTTTTTTATGTTTTGCAACATTGTTGATTGTTTGAGATAAACAAATAAACTAAACTAAACTAAAATTAGTTTTGCTTAAAGGTTGTTTTATCTCTACATACTAATAAACAGTATTCTGTCTGTGCACGATAAAAAAAAAAGTTGTTAAATGAGTTGCAACTCTTTTTCATAATCCAAACATAGATGTAGCTAAAAAGAACACACCCTCTTGCTCAATTAGTAAGATTCTTCCAATACAAAATTCCAATATCATACTTTTATCCAGATGTTCAGAACTCTGTGGCAACAACCTTGCCTTGTTGCAGAAGGACTTTGTGTGTGTGTGTGTGTGTGTGTGTGTGTGTGTGTGTGTGTGTGTGTGTGTGTGTGTGGGGGGGGGGGGGGGGGTTTTTTAAAGATCACCAGAAGACATGCTGCTTAGCTCTGTGACTTGAATCTAAAGTTAAAACAGGAGAGGCACAGACTGGGACTCTAAAATACAATAGAATATAGGCTTACCCCTGGACTGCATCATGTTTGTGAACATGCAGTTTCCTCTCAATGCTCTCAATCCATGAGAGGGCAAAAAGGAGCCTTTGCCCCATTTTTTTGTATTCCCCCATTTGAGCATCATACATCCATAAAAAGTACAAAAAAACACAATAACAATGTCTCTTTAGACTTCATTAACTGACCGCAGCACTTAAAGGTGCTCTAAGCAATGTCACGTGTTTTTTAGACTACAACATTTTTTGTCACATACAGCAAACATCTCACTATCCCTAGCTGCCTGTCCCCTGAACACACTGTAAAAAAACGCGGTCTCTGTAGACAGCCCAGGCTCCACAAACACCAACAAAAACAAACTGTGCCAACCTGCACCACCAAACATAACAAACAGTTAACAACAAACAAGAAGGATTTGGGGGTTGGGGGGTTTAGTGCGCGGAAGCACGGAAGGGAGGGAGAATGGACAGGATGAGGAGGAGGGAGGGGCGAGGTAGCTTCGTTTTGTTTGAAAATACTTTGAATGTCAACAAGAAGTGCCGTCACCCAACATTGCTTAGAGCACCTTTAAAGATGATTTGAGCATCCGTCCTATTGGATAACGGAGGACCTTAACACCTGGAAGTTTTCTCCTTACTGTCAGTTTTTACCTTAAGGTGATTTTACAATGACATCTGAGACATTTCTCAACACAAAGACACCAGTGTGTCCATGTTAATTACACAACATTAATGGGTTAAGGTTATGGACATCAGTTGTTATGTTTTCAATTATCCATTCTGAGAAAGAAGGAGTTTTTAAAAGTCAGTTTTGGATAGCTGAAGATGCATCACTGAAGTTAAAAGCTATAATCAAACTGTAATCATATTTCCGCGGCAATTCGCTCTAACAACAACAAAGAGCAACAAAAACTATTTATTTGTTTGTTTAAAATTATTATTTTGGCCTTAGGGCCTTTAATTGATAGGAAGAGCTGTAGGAAAGGGAGGGCGCCCCAATTAAGGGGGTAAGCGTCTCTCCACAACGAGTACCTCCTATGGCGCCATTTTGATGCTAACAAGCCATCACCCGCCGTTAGCATTCCTTTGACTGCCATTCATTTTGACGTCACTTTGACAGCGAATAACTTTACATCTGAAGCGTTTAACGGTTGTGTCAAAACCACGCGACTTACTGTCGCATAGTATAGGAATTACTGTATAGTACAGGAGAAGCTCGCAGGCAGTTTGGACTTACATTAGCTGTTTAAGTTTAATTACTAATGTTAACTAGCATTTTAGTGAGCAGTAATTAGCCTGTGCCCATGTTATCTCCTTACATATACCTACACTCTCCGTCTCTGTAAGATTGGGAATGATTGAGATTTCTCTCGGCACAGCTACCAGAAGACTTCACACTTTCAGACAGGTTGCTCACGTCACATCTACGTCTTCAAGCTCAGTTGGAGGCTGCTCAGTAACGCTCAGCCAGCACCGGAAAAGTGACTTCTAATATCCTTCACTGGTCTCCGTCCAGAGACAAGGGGTCTATTGGTCCAGACTATTCCTATTCTTCACTGTTTGGTAAGCCAGCCAACTTAAAGGGATAGTAAGCAATGCTGCTTAAGGATTGTTGATTTTCGAACTCAACTGCCAAACAAATAAAATCCCCCTTCAGAAGTCCCACCCCCCATATTCATGGTTGCATTGCGAACAGGGAACGTCCCCGGTAAGCTGCTAGTATAGCATATAGTATTATGAATAAACCCAAATTATCCCACTTTCCTACCAAAACGTGTATTTAGGTCTTTTATGGCCATAAAACCCTTTGCAAACTTTTACAGACAAATACTATCATAATGTTAGAGCAAACAAAAACAACAAGTAATGTACCTATCTTGGCTAGGTTGTGGATTAGCAAACTGTCGCTAATTTACTGCTGCGGCAACGCTAACCAGTTGGGAGCAGCGCACAAACAATAGACCTTTTTCACAGCAGACATGTTGACTTGTCATAGTAGGAAAAGCACAGCTGAAATTGATAACCTTAACAATGGCTCAGTTCCATCAAGTGTCCCAGTAAGATATTTCAGTGAGTCAGCATACACAATACCAGGACCTCTCCTAAGTGGAATGCAGCCATCAGTAATGGTTTGGAATACACCTGTGCTTTTCCTACTATGACATGTCAACATGTCTGCCGTGAAAAAGGTCTATAACAACGGGAAATGTAAATTGACTTATTTGTGTGAAACAAACACAGCGAGAGATGTATCTAATTGTAGCTAGTGTTTCAATAAGCCTTTGTTAATGCTTATAATAATGAATAACCCTGTCGTAAACTCAAGTACTTTACTCGGCAATCTTCATGCAGTCACATACAAGTACTCAGTACGAGCTCCGGGTGTAACACTCAAAACTCCCCCCAGTCCCTCACACAATAATGTCCCGCGGGCAAACATATAATGCAACAGCTAGGTTATGGATTAGCAAGCAGAACTTTTTTCCTGTTTAAAAACTACAGATTTTTTTTTTTTTTTTTTTTTTTTTTTTTTTTTTTTTTTTTTTTTTTTTTTTTTTTTAAAAGGGGGGGGGGGGGGGGTTTTTTTTGGGTGTGCTCTTTTGGGGTGTTTTTTGTGTTTTTTTTTGGGGGGTTAATAAGAACTTTTTTTTTTTTTTTTTTTTTTTTTTTTTTTTTTTTTTTTTTTTTTATTTTTTTTTTTTTTTTTTTTTTTAAAAAAAAATTTTTTTTTTATTTTTTTTTTTTTTTTTTTTTTTGTTTTTTTTTTTTTTTTGAATTTTTTTAAAAAGTTTGGGGTACCTGCTGTTCTACTGAAGGGGTTTGAAATTCTTGGAGTGAGGATGGTGCAGGATGGTGCAGAGCATGAGGGTGCTAAGCTGGGTGTTTGATACAGTGGGCCCTATCTAGCACCCGGCGCAGCGCGGCGCAATGCCCGACGCGAAGCCCGACGCGAAGCCTGACGCAAGTGTCTTTGATATTTTAAGACCGTCCAGCGCCCACGTCGTTTAAATAGCAAATGCACCTGCTGCCATCTGTTCGCCCATGGGCGTGCTGGTCTTACAGGGAGGTGTGTTCAGGTGCATTCTTGGCGTATTGCTATGTTGAGGCAGCGGGAAGTGATCGCCCCATTGACCAACAAAAACCTGGTCTGAAGTCAATAGCGCAGCATTTCATTGTTATTTTAACAGAGCATTAGTAAAATGCTCCTAGGCTCGTGCACAGCACACTATGCTTGTTACACACACAGGGACAGCAGCTCACAAACATGCAGAAGAATTACAAATAAAAATATTACGGTGCAAATCCTCCATCATAATAGCAATGCTCCAAGGTCCAAACACGCCCTAAACGCACCTGCGCCAGGCGCTTCACGCCGTGCGCTTAGATCATTCTAACAGGGCCCAGTGTATCATATCTGTGTCGCTTCTGGCTACGTCACATACAACTGTTATCTCATTGGTTGCGCTTTGAAAGGTCAGCGGCACCCGAGGTCAAAGTTAAAATAATTTGAACTTTGCTCGCAGCGCTCAACGGTGCGCAACTCCAAGGGTAGCGCTAACACATACAAAAGAGACATAAAGGTGAGAGTGGCGGCCGCAAGAGAAAAGACCTTGCACTCTCGGGACAATACTGGCGTCTGTCTTCTACAGAAAGTCTCATAGGCTCTAGGGATGTAGCAACTCCCTGTCCCCGCTTCTGTACTGCACGTGCGGGAGACACACGCACAGATATTCCTCAATTTATAGTTCGATTCATGCAGTTTCAGGCCTTAGTCAATCACTGTGACACACAGTGTGGCAGTTGTTAAGCAAAGACGAGAGATGCACTTTTTTTCACACGTGGCAGATCCAGGGGGAATTTGTAGCTGGACTTAAAATCAGCGCTGCAGCATGTTGAGAGGCCTGGGTGGCATCAGTGACAGCAGCTGCAGTCCGATCTTCCTAGCAGGAATCAAGCCTTCCATTGTCTCAGTGAGTCTAAATCACGAGACTGACTGCATCTACTTTGTTTTTTTCTAGCTGCTAAACTAACCATTTATTTATTTCATTTTTATTCAACTCAGTAAAGTCATGTAACCATGCAACTTTGTCATTTGAGGGAAAAGAAAAACAGCAGTGATACCTTTGGCCAGCAGGTGGTGGTACAGAGCTGTATGTCAAGAACAGTGGCTTTGTTCCAGTATCTCTCTCTTGATTTCTGATAACACAGTGCACTGGGTGAGTAGAAAGTGTGTCCCCCCCCCCCTTATTAACAGGTACACTTAAACCCACACTGGATACACACTTAACTGTGAATATGGCCTCAAAGTGCACTTTGAATTACATCAAACTGCATGAAATGTTGTACATAGAAGTTGGTTGGTGGTTGGTGTTCTAGGTTTGGTCCTGGTGTAATTTTATTTTGTTGAGTGCAATGGTGATTTTGTAACTGTATCATTTACTGTTGTGTCCCCAACCATTATGGCTAGTGTGGGAGGCCTTAACATGTGAAATTATCCAGGTTTTGATTTGATAGTTTTATATGTTGCCATTTGATCACCTTGTGACCCCTTGGGAATCTTTAAGGGGTAAGCAGCTGATGTACTGTAGTTTATACAGTGTTACAGTATATACTGGTGGTGAGTTTGCGCCGCAGCAACAGCAGTATCACATCCAAGATACCGAGTTACAGAAATGCCACTATTTGTCTTGTTACCTAGCTCTAGCATTCTAAAACACTATAGAGAAGTACCCACAAAATGGCCAAATGCAGAAACTTACTCTTTACTTACTCTCTTCTCTTTCACTCTCAGTGGTTTCTGTGACATGAGAAAGACTTTCAAAGTACAATATTTACATATTTAATGTTTTTCTCAATCACACCACGTGGTACATACACATTGATGTCAGCCATGGCACACACTATACTTTCACAATGAATCTACACACCAGCCAATACATAAAGAAAGCTTGTACAGAAGATATACATCAGCAAAATGTTGTACAAGATGTGCAAGGAAAAAAGAAAATATGCAGCAAATGTATCAACCTTAAGGGTCATCCGATCTCTCCTGTCTGTCTGGCCACAACACTTTATCAACATCACACCTGATATCCTCCCTTGCAGTGCAACAAGGGAAAACTTTTGGCATGATGCAGCCCCCCCACAACAATCTGCTGTGATATCCTCACCTGTCACCTGTTTGCGTTTGGTTCCTCTAAATTGTGAGGAAGTTTATTGTTCCCCATACAGCCTACATCTATCCATCTGACAACTTTTACAACAAAACCACATAACTATTATGTCTAATGTATGTGTGACAGATTATTGTGATTGTTCGTTGTTCTATTTTGCATGTAGGGATTTACACGATGGACATGTGTATAATGCATGTGAGAGTAATATGATTCAATAGTAAATGAATGCAAACTTTTTTGATCTGTAAGACTTGATGCATTTTGTGCCAAAGCAATTATAAATGACTATAGTCATGTGAACAACTGACCTAATGTTTATATAAATAGGCCAATATATAGTTTGACGAAGTTTAATAGTCATTCAACGATTGTGCTAAAGCAAAAACTGTAAAAAATAAACAGACCTGGGCACCTGGGTATCTCACCCAGTAGAGCATCCACCCATATACAGAGGCTCAGTCCTCACCGCAGCGGCCACGGGTTCAATTCCGACCTGCGGGCCTTCGCTGCATGTCATTCCTCATCTCTCTCCCCTTTCCTGTCTAAGCTGTCCTATTTAATAAAGGCCTAAAATGCCCCAAAAAATCATCTTTAAAAATACACAGACCTGAAAGGATCGTAGTAGCCCAGCTGGGGGGGAAAGTCACGCCACGCCACTGACCATCTGTGTGAAACAAATCTGTCCGTAGTGTCTCTCTCTGCTGTGCCATGTTGTTAACGCAGATGGATTCTGATTGGCTGTCAGTGTTTCTGTCATTCATAAAATCTCTCTGAAAGTGATCCCAAAGATATCGTTCTCCACTGTCGTTGTCGTTACAGTTGTGGTGTGGACTTCACCATCCACTGGAGTTAGAACGATCTTTACAACTATATATTCAAAGTTATCGTTACAGTTATCATTCTTGGTGCGGAGGGCCCTTTAGAGTGGAGATTGGGATTGGGCCTAGAAGAAACATAACCGGCCCGCCAAAGGGTCCAATCAGGATGACTTTGCAAAGTGTGAAAATTGCAGAGAAGTAATTAATTCCAATTCCAAATGAACTACTTTGATCTCAGAGAATATCTGAGTTCTTTTTCCGTTAATTTCTGACTTTTATTTCTCAAAAATCCCTCTTCCTTGGTTCCGTAACAGTTTTTTTCTTCCTGCAATGGCCTAAGAATGCTGTCATAGCAGAAGCAACTTGCTTTTGCCAACGGTTTCTGATCTTTCTGGTGTGGTTTACTGGTCCGTCCCACTTGAGATCAAATTAGGCTGTATGTGGCCCATGAACTTAAAGTGCTCATATTATGCTCATTTTCAGGTTCATAATTGTATTCAGAGGTTGTATCAGAATAGGTTTACATGGTTTAATTTTCAGAAAACACCATATTTTTGTTGTACTGCACATTGCTGCAGCTCCTCTTTTCACCCTGTGTGTTGAGCTCTCTGTTTTAGCTACAGAATGAGGCATCTCACTTCTGTTCCATCTTTGTTGGGAGTCGCACATGCTCAGTAGGACTACTAGCCAGTCAGAAGCAGAGTATGAGGGCGTGCCACGCTAGCAGCTAGGCAAGCATTATAACGTGTGTTACAAATTGACGCACGTTTGGACTACAATAGAGCTGTTTGGAGCAGTTTGTCCCTTTGGGGTGGACTTTAGGCTTTTTCACTTTGTAAACCTATAACGTGCACAAAAAAGATATATAAAATGAAAAAGCCAAACAGCATAATATGAGCACTTTAAATGAGTTAAATCATATAGATGGTGTTCTAAAAGTCTTTCATATTGTGACTGTAATGAACACTGCAGCCTCCGGGGGGAGGACAGCAGGCTTCACCTTCTCGTTGACCTCAACCTTCCTCAGGTAAACAGACCTCTGCGGGGCTGAATCTGATCCAGGTGGACGTGTTTGGGCTGAAGCCCCCCCTCCCAGGCGTATCATCAAGGTCGTCCTGTCTGAACCGTAACGCTCCTCAGGCTGCAGTCTGACCGCTCTGATTATACAACACCTGGACGACCTGCTGCTGCTACCACCAGCAACCAAAAACAAAGGTAATGTTGGGTTTTATACAGTATTCACACAGAGAAAAAAAAAACACATGAATACAAAACAAAATGTAACTTAAATAAATATATGTATTTTATTTTTTATAAACACATTTAAATATGAATCATGCTTAAATAGGCTACATGTATATGCCAAATATTATTGACATACAGAATAACTTTTAATTTAAATTCTATTGTAGATCCCAATTTCTAAATGACGTGAAATGTGTCCATATAGTATAATTTAATAATGTGTCTAAAATAATGCACAAGCTATGTAAAATGTTTTAACTTGATAAAATGTTGAAGCCATTAAAAGCATGGAATCTTGGGTTTGTAAAAAATGTGTAGTCTCAATGAAGAGCGGAAACAAGGTCATACATAATACCCGTACAAAAAACTTCTTGGCAGACAAATATCCCAACATATGGATTTAATCTGCATCAGGCTGGCTTTATAGTTTTTATAAAACAAAGAAATTGATTTAATGTAAATAACTTTTGCATACTGTTGCCAAACTTTTTCTTCCTTTACCCCCTGTATAATAGAAAAATGATTAGAAAGATCTTGGATAATATTTTTCATTATTCTTAGGGGGTTGTCACTAGCCTGGCTCCGCCCTCCTACGTACTTCCGCTCAATTTCCATTTTCTTTCAGTACGTCGTCTGGGTTTGAGGTATATTCTTAGGTTTTCTCCGGCCAATCTTTACCGGTCCAATCAGCGAACAGAGGGAGTGGCTGAGAACGATGATGTTGAGGTTGTGCGCTAGTTTGAGTTGTAGTTCCGTTATGGCGGCGCAGAAAGATGCAAGAACAATCTTTGCTGAGTTTTGTCGGTGGCCATGATGTCGTGGCCCTCCTCCCCACGGGGTTCGGGAACAGTTAGATTTTCCAGCTCGCTCCATTAGTGGTGAAGGAGTTGGCTAAGGCTAGCGCTAGTGATGCTAAGCCGACGTCACGACCAAACGTTAGCGATTGGTTCCGGCAGATCCAGAGTGGCTCTGGGCACATCCAATAGTTTTAAACTTCAACAGAGTACCCGCCTTAAAGGAAGTTAACACTTGTCAGTGGAGAGAGGCCAGAGTCTCTGGACAAATGAAATGGACCAGAGTCTGGTAGGACCAGGCTAGTCTGTCACACCTTCCTCATTTAGTTTAGTTGAATTGCACTAGAGTTGGTTTTTTCTCTTGGTGCTTTGTCCTTATTGAAGAGTTGGTCTCGGTACGCTTCCAAAAGAAGAAGAGAGTGGTTTGTTTGTGGTGAGAACGGGATTCCAACAGACCCGAGATCCGAGCAGCCCCAACTGCTGGAAGAACTGCATGTTTTTGGACTAAACCAGCTGCCGTAGTCCTGCACTTTGCATTATAGGATGATGAGAAGTTTGCACTTCAGCAACATAGGCCCATTGTAACTCACGGACAAACCTGGAGTTGCGAGGAGGTGCGAAGTCTCATTTGGTCTGATGCCATATTTTATTATCCAAACTTACAAAACACACAAGAACAGGGAAACCTATGTATTATTCAGCAAACAGCTCAGAGAAAGGGGTTTCATAGATCTGTTGAACAGTGCTGGGTTAAGGCACTGTTAGAAAGATCTACGAAACCCCAATGTTTTTAGGAAATACGTTTGAAGAAACATCTGGCCAATGATGTTTATGTTGTCAAAGGACTTGTGTTGCTGCATTTTGGTTCATTTCACCAACTCATCTACTGATTAGGACCGGAGCAAACCGTGTGGTGTGAAAAGGAACCGAAACGATAGAAAGTTTTTTGCCCTTGGCGCGAACCAAATGAACTGAACTA
Source organism: Perca fluviatilis (assembly GCF_010015445.1). NCBI lineage: Eukaryota > Metazoa > Chordata > Actinopteri > Perciformes > Percidae > Perca > Perca fluviatilis. The sequence goes on from NC_053128.1 coordinate 3,400,105, forward strand.
CAGATGTAATAGCACCCTTATAATTTTTTGGCTAAATAAACTGAGTACACATGTCAAATACATACATACATACATACATTTACTAAATGGTTACATGTTGCACATGCATATTATATTAGATATCAGATTTATGTTTATGTTTGTATCTAAACATATAGTCTGTTAATTAATATTTCAATTCAATTCAATTTTATTTATAGTATCAAATCATAACAGAGTTATCTCGAGACACTTTACAGATAGAGTAGGTCTAGACCACACTCTATAAATTCCAAAACCCCCAACAATTACAGTAATTCCCTCAAGAGCAAGCATTAGCAGTGGCTATTGCGACAGTGGCGAGGAAAAACTCCCTTTTAGGAAGAAACCTCGGCAGACCCAGACTCTTGGTAGGCGGTGTCTGACGGGCCGGTTGGGGGGGTGATGAAACAGTGGCAATGATACATTAGAGATAATGGAACAGTGACTTCGAAGGTCATCGTGGAAGTTCATGTCATAGCAGGGCACATCGTGTCATACTGAGTAGTGCAGTCTCCTATACCGGATCCTGACTACTCTGTGCATAGGAACATCACAGCAGGGCGTTGCGAGATGTAACGTGGTGCTGCAGAGCATGGGTGAATGCGGCGGACGCAGCAGGACGCAGCAGGACGCAGCAGGACGCAGCAGGACGCAGCAGGACGCAGCAGGATGCGGCTGGGAATTGCAGAGAATCGCAGAGCTATGCTCTGCGAAGAAGAAACATAAGGACTCCCCAGAGCTAGGTTAGCAAAAAGCATTTCTGGGACAGGATGCATACAAAAGTAACAAGTAGAGGTGAGAGAGCAGCTCAGTGTGTCGTAGGAAGGAAGGAACTTCCCCGTTAGTCTAGAATTATAATAGCATAACTAAGAGAGGCAGGTTAAAGAGAGGTGCCTGGTCGGGCTAGAACTCTCCCCAACCGGATCGGGCTGTACTGGCCTGCCTCCCTCTACTCTCGCTATATTATTAATTACTTAATTACTATTATTAATACTGTGTGTTCACACTGTCAATGTGTAAATAAGACCACTAAAATCCACTTAATGGGGAAATCAGGGTCTCAGAGGTTAAAGATGAACATTGCATGCACAGCGGAGTCTCTTCTTCTATCAGATCTTTTTGTTTCTGTGCTCATGTGAATCTGCTGCTGATGAATATGTTCATCCCCTGACCCAGATAGAAACTACGTAGCTTCACGTTTTATTCTCTTCAGTCTGGACCCACAGCATTTAGCCTGGAGCACCGAGTTGAGGACTTGGACTAAATTGAGGTTAGCGGGACGAACATGATGATAATGATGATGATATGTAAATGTAAGTACTGCCATATATCTAAAAACCTGCCTTGCAGCATCTATCAGATCTATAATAATGTCTGATCTCTCTGGCAATAATCTGCTGTTTTTTCTAAAAAAACGCCTCGGGGGATGAAACAGAGCCGGGGAGGAAGACAAGCGAGAAAGAGCGTGGAAACATCTTTAACTGTGAGCAGAGAGCTGTCAGCTCAAATCCCAGAGAGAAGGAAGAGACCAGAGGAGGGAGAGGGTTAACACTGATGCTGCTGCTGAGGTGCTGCTGAGCAAAGCGGCTGGCCCAGGATGACAAAACCAGATGTCAAACTATAATATGACTCAAGTAAAAGTAAAAAGTAGTCATCCAAATAATTACTTGAGTAAGAGTAAAAAAAAAACTACTAATGGTCACGTGACGAGACTGCACAACTACGTCTGATTGGTGAAACCCAGTCACGTGGTAGAGCCTTTAGCGGAAGTCTCTCTCTCTTTCAAAATAAAACATTAAAATGAGGCGTACGCGGGGGGATAAAAACAATGACTCTTTAGAATGCCAAAGAGGTAAAAAGAAAAGTAACAAGCTCATTGTAGCCTAATGTAGCGGAGTAAGAGTACAGTTTCTTCTTCACAAATCTACTCAAGCAAAAGTAAAAAGTATAGTGATTTAAAACTACTCCTAGAAGTATACTTTCTTTCAAAAACTTACTCAAGTAAACGTAACGGAGTAAATGTAACTCGTTACTACCCACCTCTGTATATTAGATATGTTATTCCTTTTTTTTGAGTAAAATTCTCATCACAATTCAATTCAATTTCAATTTTATTTATAGTATCAAATCATAACACGAGTTATCTCGAGACACTTTACAGATAGAGTAGGTCGAGACCACACTCTATAATTTACAAAGCCCCAACAATTGCAGTAATTCCCTCAAGAGCAAGACAGTGGCGAGGAAAAACTCCTTCTTGGGAAGAAACCTGGGACAGACCCAGGCTCTTGGTAGGCGGTGTCTGACGGTGCCGGTTGGGGATGTGATGAACAGTGGCGATAATAGTCACAATAAAGATAATGGAACAGTGACTTCAAATGGTAGTCGTAGTAGTTCATGTCATATCAGGGCGCTGCAGGGCGTTACAGGATGTAGCGTGGCCCAGTAGAGCATGGATGGACGTAGTAGGAAGCAGCAGGGTTCAGCAGGACGCAGCAGGGTTCAGCAGGACGCAGCATGACATTGCAGGGCACCGCAGAGCTCAGCAGGGAGTGCAGCAGGACCACGGCGACAGCTGGAACCAAGATCTTGGTGCCAACGTTCTCCAAGGAAATACGCTGGGGGAAAAAACATAAGGACTACGGGGAGTAAACTCCCCAGAGCTAGGATTATTAACAAGCATTTCTGGAACGGGATGCACACAAATGGTAATAGAAAGGGAGAGGAGAGAGCAGCTCAGTGTGTCAAAGGAAGGAAGTCCCCCGGCAGTCTAGAACTATAACAGTGTAACTAAGAGAGACAGGTCATAACATCACTCCACAGCTATTTTCATTCCAGAGCTCGCCTCCCTACGTACACATGTTCCACCAAAACAAGTTCCTCCAGAGGCTATTTTGCAGAGGCACAGCTTAGCGCCGCCCAAGACGATTGTGATTGGTTTAAAGAAATGCCAAAAAATCAGAGCACGTTTTTCTCCCATCAATGCTCAACAATGCTGTCTGGACTAGCCAGACCCTCCTCTGCAGCGCAGTGGAGGAAGGTCTGGTAATGGAGACTAGTAACGGGGTAACACAAATTCCTTTTAACACCACAATTTTCTTTTCACGTGCGCAGTAACCATTCCGTGCAGGATTTTCGCTTCCTGTTTTTGAGATTGTTGCAGCCCAAAATGCCTGATTTTGTGGGAGCTTTTGTAAAAAATTGCGATGAAAGTTGCGATGTCTTTTGTATTTTTGTTGCAGTGAAAAAGTTGCGATTTTTAGAAATATATTTTTAGAGATAAAAACAACCCAAACACCCATTCTCATGTCCCATTCACTTTTTAAAATCCTTGGTACAGTTTCAGTTTGTTTTCCTCACTATATTATCTCTCAATAAAACGATTGCTTTTTGAACTCAGCACCCAAACAAATGCAGCCTTCCCATCAGTGCTCCTTCAGAACGTTAGCATGTGCCAGATTTAATGTCCGTCTCGCTCACACTGCTTCTCTTTATGCATCCATAAACAATATTGTGTCCCGTGCACGCGCACCGACACAACAGTGTCGTGTGCCTCCCGTTTACAGAGCAAGGGCTGTGTATGAAGCCCTTTTTTTTTCCAGCATACACAAAATGGACAGCCATTTGACAAAAAGTCTATTGGATTAGAATGGCAGACTCCACCTGAGAAGGACTGCCCTATCACAGTCATTACCATGTTCGCAGAGCAATTAACTTAACGAGCAGCCTTCCCTCAGGCTACATACAACGTGTCCTATCTGGAGGTTGTCTCCACATTCTGGTAAAAAAAAAAAGAAGTCAATTTGTCATATTTATATTGGCATACAATATACTCTCAACTGAGCATGAATCAAATCAGTCAAGCAATGTGTTCTTGGTAGCAAAGAATCATATACAAAGCCTCAGGTATCTATCAAGAACACAATTGTATGTACAGTATAGGGTTTAACAATACATAGGTCTTCATCTGCTAGATTGAAAATTTGGATTTTAAACTTAATGCTTTAGTTTAGAGTTTACAAACCCATGAATTGCCAGTGTTCAGTGTGTGTCAGTGGATTTATCAGCTCAGTAAACAGAAACCTGTTATTGTGTCGAGGTTTCCGTCTGTCAGTGTCACTATGACGCATGCCTGGGTGGCGACCATGTGACATCACTCCTCCAGAGTTAAAGGGCGTTGCTGTTACACACCGTAACCATAACGACTTGGTTTCACCTCCTGTGTGTGTGTGTGTGTGTGTGTGGGTTCAGCATTAACGCAGCAGAGGTGTGTTGGTTTGAGTCACGTCTGACAATTTAATTCCTGCCTGATGTCATGAGAAAGTTTGTCTGTAAGGAAGCAGGCAGAAAAATCTGACTCGAACACACAGACTAAATATCATAGAACTCCACAACACACTGCTTCACAGCCTGTCACTCATATTTCATACATGTTTTAGTTTGGCAGATCACTTTGTGTTCTGATCGTAGCTGCTGTGTTCATCACCAAACATTAATGACTGACGTGAAGTTGTTTTCAGACATGCACCTGGTCCATTTCTGTAATGGTCTGGTCATTTTACATGGTCTCATGTCTGAATAAATCATTTTTACATAGAAGTCAAGTCATGACAGAAATCTGACGAGGTCGGGCATTAAACAAATATGAACTGAATCATGCTAAAATAAAGGCTTCAGGAGCACAATGTTTAAAATGAATGGAAATCTTGTTCATATGTATATTGTATCTATATGTGTGTATGTATGTTTTATATATAAACATATACATATAAAAAGAGCTGTATAGAAACCATATATAAAATCTAAAAATATCTAAAATCTAAATTATTTAAGGCAATTAGAGACAAGAAGAACCCAAAACGGGGATCTATCAAATGTTTAGTTTGTTTATGTATCTTTTTTTATGATTAATGTAAATGTGTATGTGTGTGTGTGTGTGTGTGTGCGTGTGTGTGTCACACCCTAAGCCTTATGGCTAATAATACTCTGAAGGTACAGACAGTGTGACAAATCAACACACACACACACACACACACACACACACACACACACACACACACACACACACATCTGTGTCAGTCAGTCATTTGTTTGGGATTTGTCAGCTTTAATTTAGGAACATTAATCTCCTACAGGACAAGCTCTACAAACTAAAGTAACTGTAAAGGTGATAAAAAGTCTGTGTTGTTGACTGCTGCTGGATGAAAGAAATGGCCTGATAGTCAGATAAAAAGATTTTTTTGGGGTCATTTCCAGGAACAGATATCTGCATATGAATGCAGATACATTTCAAAAAAGCAAAATCGTCGTCAGACAATAGCCGATGGATTCTGAGATTATATTTCGGCCAATGCGTTCCGCCTCTGAATGCTTTCGAACCAACCTGTCACGATGTGGGTGTCTGTTATTGTGTTTCCTGTTTTATTTTGTAGTCTGTATTTTCTCCCTTGTCATGTCTTGTCTTACTTCCTGCTTTGTGTTTTCCCGCCTTTGTGATTGTCTGCCCCGCCCTGATGTGTTCCACCTGTTCCTGAGCCCTCGTGTCACCCGTCCCTTGTTCCAACCTTGTTACCTTGTGTATTTAGTCTCTGTGCTGCCTTTGTCTCGTGTTGGTTCATCGTCGTGTCTTGCGTCCTTGTCTTCCTTCATTGGTTTCCCTCCATGTCATTCCCTGCGTCTCTTCTTCCTGTTTTTTTTTTCCCCCTTTCATGTCTCCTGGTTTTTTTTTCTAGTGGTTTCTGGTTTTTGTTCTTTTTTGGAGTTTGGTTTTCTTCTTTGTGCCTGCCTGCATGCCTCAGGACACCCTCATTTGTAAGTTTCTTTGTTCAATAAATCCTCTACACTGCACTTTTGGGTCCAAGCCTCGTTTTACCTGACACAACCAACCAAAACCGTGACTACGAACGGAAACAAGAATGCTTCCAATACCAAAATCTAGCCCTGTTGCTGTGGTGGAATTTCCAGAAACACCATGTAGTGGTATGATGAGGCTAAAGGGAAAGCTTAGCCATCAGGTCATCATAGGTCACAGGGGCAGGGGACGAGAGTATTCATCCAGTCTCTGATATATCCAAACCTGTTCTGTCCTTGCCTCCCTGTCTCGTTCAGGGAGCCTAGGTAGACAGCAGCCATAATAAAGAAATGTTTGTTTCAGGACTATCTCCTTTTTAGTGGTCAGTGTAAGCCGTGTAACAAGGTGACATAGTTTCTCATGCATCCCAGAACTATGCTCAAGGTGACTATCTTTTCTTTGGCGCCATTAATATCTTGAGATATCACATATTTGATAGTTGGGGCTAGGGATATAAGCATCAGGAAAAGGCACGGGACCTCAGAGTTGGGGACGACACTCCAGAATAGCCCATCGTGGTTAAACTGTACTGTCTTCCTTAATCTCCTCGTTCGAGATCAATAAATGCTTGTGTGTAAGACATCAAATTCTCCTGAACCTTCATGTATTCTGAAAATAGCTGCTACTGAGTTTTTCCTTAACAGTTGCCTTTAGATTCTTTATTCATATGCAAATGTCTGTTTCTAGAGATCAGTTGTTTCACTGTCTTTCACAGCTCTGCGTCATCCCCGTTTCCTTCTGAACTTTATTGACGTGTTGTCATCATGATTTTGTTTGATCTGACCTCGTTAATGATGATGAGCAGCTATTTGTTTTTGGCTTTTGGCCTGAAGTATTTCTCTAAATATCATTTTCAACCTTGACTGACTAATTGGAGCTAAGCGGGCCGAGCCGCTCCGTAATGACCTTTGAACTCCAGAATGAAACACATGAGCATGAAAACAGCTTTCCATTATGAATATTAAAAAGAAATTAGATTGGTTTGAAACAAGAATGTATAAAAATAGAGATTAAAATAAGCGGGCATTATAAGAAGATAGTCAATATAAAATTCAATTAAACTATATGCACAACCAACCGAATACAATGACATAAAAGTCAGCAGTTGGAATGTTAACAGACATCACTTCAAATTAAAACATAGGGACACACAAAAAAATAATTCTTAACCAAAACCAAATGTTTGACAGCTCCTATAAAGAACTGAACGCTGATTCTGACCTCCAGTTTGTAGATAAAACATGTGAGGCATTATTATTTTTAGACATGCTGAGACCACGACTCTGGATGAAATTAGTTTATGGCTATGTGAATGTGCCCCCCCCCCCCAACCCCTCTCCAAAACACACACACACACACAGACACACACACACTTGGAGTCAGCCCTGCACCGCTGGCCTCGTCCTGAACGTGGCTCTGATCAGATCTGATCAGTTTCCGCTCAGCTTGCTCTCTCACAGCGTGAACACAAAGCGGCAGCAGCATAAATTTCCTCGTCGTGTTTTTCCTCTGTAATGTCATGCAGCAGAGCAGCTGCGGGGCCTTTTTCCTCCAACATCCGTCCGTCTCACTGTCTGACCACGCTTCCAGTCCCAGCTGAGCAGGTCGCAAAATGAACGTCGAGAGGTTTATCCAAAGTGAAGCTCAAGCCAACCAAAACTGACATCAAATGAAATAAATAACCCTGCATTAAAATCACATGATGAGACTTGTTGGAAGATAAAAAAAAATAAATAAAAAGATTTAGCAGCTAAAGGCCTCTAGTGTGTTGGGAATCAGACCTTATGAACTTTGAACACTGTTATAATGTAGAGCACTTTTTAAACTGAGATAAGCGCTCTATAAATACATTTAACTTACTTACTCTCTTTTTTAAATTCTTTAAAAAACTACTTCTGTCACGGTTCGTGAAGCCTCGCGTTGCCAGACCTATCTCCACAGCGCTGCAGAGTAAGGTCTGGCTCTTGGGCGATGCTAAGTTCCAGATGCAGAGACGGTGGCTCTGCAAAATAGTCTCTGGAAGGAACTTGTTTTGGTGGAACATTTGCACCCCGCAAAAAGAATACACCACATACAATATCAAATTAAGTGAACTGTTCACACAATACAGTGACGTGAGCTATCTAAATTAGCTGGATACATGGTTAAACAGAATTTGCTCTTACCAGTGTATTGACATGTGTACTTTGACCACAGCAATCCCCATCAAGCGGTCCCAAAATGTCCCAGTTAGAGAGGAAATGCCTGTAAACCTATTCTTTGTAAATCTTTACAATCATTCCCCAAAAAAAACATATAGGCCAGCCTTGTTGCACAATTAAAATGTTCTCCCAAACTCAGCATATAGCTTGCTAGCTTGAAGTTTGTTCATTTAATCATACGGCTCTTCTAGACTTTCCAAATGTCATCGGACCGATAAATCTACCTCAAGAAATGTCACCCGTTGCGTTGACACAGAGAGAATTCCACACAGATGGGGCAAAGTCTATTTCTACACTTTAAGTCAGTTTTCTTCCATTTTACACGCAGAACTACAGTAATTGTGCTTGTGTGACAAGTTCTGAGCACTGCCAAAATGTAAGTGACGTACACTCAATACTGTGCCTGAACACACCCTGTGTGTCCCGATGGCGGGCTGAGGCTGCTGCTAACGTGCTGCTTATGCTACCCCTCCTATGTACACAGTGTTAGACAACAACCTAACTACAGATTGGAGTCTGGATATGAAAACCGGACTCTGGAATCACTGCCCCGCCCACCACACTGGAACTCATTGCAGTTTGTACATCGAGCGCTACATTTATAAAAAAATAAAATAAAATAAAAAAGGAAACATACAATCCCAAAAATGTACTTTTCTGGTTCCCTGCTTTGCTTCTGTTATTCCATTTGTTCCATGTTTCTTTCTCTTCTTCTCTACATATTTCTTCTATTTTTTCTTTGATTCTCTCTTTATCTTTGGTTTTGTTTTATTTCCATTCTTTTGTCTAGTCTTTCCCTCTACATTCCCTTCTACTTTTCTGTACTTTATTCCCTTTTACTTTCTGAATCATTTATTCATTTTAAATGCTTTATATAATTTTGGAAAGTTAAATCTATGACACACCATCATATCTGATATACTGTTCACGTGTTGTGTTTGTAAAATCTTAATCTGAGAGTAACTATAGCTGGTAAATAAATGTAGTGGAGTAGAAGTATAAAGTAGCATGAGAGTATCCAAGTACAAGTAGCTCAAATGACTGTACAGTACTTGAGTAAATATATTTAGTTACATTTCACCACTGGTTGGTGGTTAAGTGCCTTGCTCCAGGGCTTCTGTGCTACCATTGGTGTTTCTACTCCACTTTTCTTCAGTCACAAGAGTTTCCAGCCGGTGTTTGGCTCGGCTGCATGGATTTATTTAGTGTCTGCAGATTGATCACACTGGTTTGTATTTAACCTACTTAGGCAGAGAGTGAGCGCGCTAAGCTGAGCCCCCTGCAGGATTTAACATTTCCAACTGTCAGGACGAATTAACCGGCACTAATACCACTTTCATCCCTCGCTGGGTTCCTTCAGTGGAGTGACTCACAGCTCTGTAACGCCGAGCAGGAGGATGTTGAAGCGTTTCTGAGAGTGATTCTTTTAAACATCCATGTTGATTAGACTCTGATCTGCTCCCAGGGGCTTCAAGAAGAAGAAAAAGCACCAGGATTTGATTTATAAAACAATCTTTTAGGAGAAGATGGTAATTAACCTGAAGTGTTTTTAATTATAGGATCCAGGGGGTAAAAGTATCTATTATCTACGGTAGCCCTGGAAGTGCAAAACAAAATGGCAAAAGATAAAACACAACCGCATTTGGTAAAACTCAAATCGGAACAGGTAGGTATGTACGGTCTGGCAGTCTGCGAGAAACCAAAGTTATAATAATAATAATAATAATAATAATAATAATAATAGTAATAATAATACATTTTATTTATAACGCACTTTACATTTAAAACAAATCTCAAAGTGCTACAGGATAAAAGTAGTATAAAAGTACTTCTTACTCTTTGGATTTCTTGAATACTGACATATTGTTGCCTATTACAGGTTGGGTTATATTGCAGTTTGGAGTGTACAACAAATGAAAGTAGTTGCCACCCAGGAGACTGGGGTTCGTGTCCTGTTTAAAAAATAACATGTATTTGATTGTTTTTTTTTTTTTTTTTTTTTTTTTTTTTTTTTTTTTTTTTTTTTTTTTTTTTTTTTTTCTTTTTTTTTTTTTTTTTTTTTTTTTTTTTTTTTTTTTTTTTTATTATTTTTTTTTTTTTTTTTTTTTTTTTTTTTTTTTTTTTTTTTTTATTTTCAATTTTCTCTCTTCTCTTTTTTTTTTTTTTTTTAAAAAATAAAAAAAAAAAAAATAATAAATAAAACAAAAAATATAATTTTCTTTATATTTTTTTTCTCTCCTTCTTTTTTTTTTTTTTTTTTTTTTTTATTTTTTTATTTTTAAAATAAAAAAACAACTTTCTCTCAAAAATTTTTTTTTTTTTTTTTTTTTTTTATTATATTTATAAATAAAAAAAAAAAATTTAAATTAAAAAAAAAAATTTATTCCAAAAAAAATATAATAAAAAAACTATAATTTTTCTTTATATTTCTTCTTATACTCTAACCAACTTCATAATCCCTAATCATTTTCTTTTTTATTAAAAAAATTTTTAAAAATTAAAAATATAAAAAAAAAAAAAAAAAAAATATATAAAAATATTTTTATTGTTCGCTCAAGCTCACTTGGGCTTTCCTTTAAGGTGGACCAGCCATACAGACTTTACTATAATGCTGCTGCCATTTTGACAGTTATTTTGAATTCACGACTGGGTGACAAACACAGGACTTTCACCCAGGAGACCGGGGTACATGTCCCTTTTGAAATTTAAACTAATCCTTTTTTCTTTTTTTTTTACTTTATGAGACAAACAGAGCTACGTCACGTTGGGCTTAAGGCGAAAACACCAACAAGTGTGGTCCCAAAAGATGATCTTTTTTAAATCTTAGATATTAGGTCAAAATATTTTGGTCAGAAATGATCTTGTGCAAAAAATATATTAGATCTATATCTTGTGTATGCATGATATTATTTTGCATGTGCATATAAGATCCATCCATTGGTTTTAATCTTGTACACATGAAACAGCTGTTTCTTGCAACAACAAAACAGAGTCACTCCAGCTATTTACTTTCTATCTTTCTCCAAGAAATGAAGCTGCCTTCAAGTGCAGTTGGAAATGTGGAGATCCATAAACGATCTGACGGAAAACAGTATTTGGGAAATACAGTATAAAGTCTACTTTTGCTACATTGGGGGGTTAAAGAACACAAATGGGCCATCTCTGTGGCAAATCGCCAGATCCCTTTTTGCTTGTTTGAATGCGCCCTAAAAGATTGCACACTAAAAGATTGTGAACATGGTAAACATTATACCTGCTAAACATCAACATGGTGCAAAGAAAACTCCTGCACACTGTCTAAACTTATACAAATATATAAAGTTTAAAAGTATGGTAATGTTCCGGTACTAGACCATCTTCAGCAAATGGTGTTACATCTTTTTCGTAGGAGGTGACAACTTCCACATGAAATGAGGCATAAATACATAACAATCATTCAAATATCCATTATTATAGATAGAGCTTAAAGGTCCCATGGCATGAACATTTTCATGAGTTTTTTTTTAACATTAATATGAGTTCCCCCAGCCTGCCAATGGTCCCCCAGTGGCTAGAAATGGTGATAGGTGTAAACCGAGCCCTGGAATCGATCTGGAATCTTCTCCTTATGAGGTCATAAGGGGAAAGGTTACCTTCCCTTTTCTCTGCTTTGCCCACCCAGAGAATTTGGCTCACCCATTAGAAAGAGAGATATCGTATCGTGTGGCCTCTGTTGATTCGCACCCCTAACATATATAATACCAATCATATCAGAGGAGTTTTCTTTGCAACTTTTGACCTGCTTGTGACCGACACACCTGTCTCACGTTGTGGATGTGCGAAGTATTTTTCTGCACAAACATCAACATGTTAACATTGTCATTGTGAGCATGTTAGCATTTAGCTCAAAGCACCGCATTGCCTCAGTACAGCGCAGCTTGTGTGACTTTAGACTCCAACGGACCCTTCGCACATACAGACTCAAACGCTGGGACAATAATAAACAGCTGCTATTCATTGTGAATGGGACCTCCAGAGATTTAAATGGCTCCCAACAGTAGGAGGGAAAGTTCAGAAAAGCTCAACTTTATACTGTTAAGAGCAGCTCGCAGGCCAGTACAAAGGAGGGAGATGCACGCCAAACTTAGTGGTAACCAACTGACATTTATTTCACTAAAAAGCAAACATAATGACAATGGGGTGTGAAGTTTAGGATCACTGGTTTATGAGGATGCATGAATGCAATGACCAATATGATATGCACGTTGACAATGTTAACAAAAGGAACAACGCAACAAAAGCAAACTCGGGTTGGTGCAGGGTGGAGAGACTGACACTGCCACACACAGACACACAAAGACAGACACACACACACACACACACACACACACACACACACACACACACACACACACACACACAGTACACATAACCAAGGCAACAAGCGACAGCCAACTGATTTCATTTGAATGGCTGCAGAAACTGAAGCTCAGAGTTGTTCACTGCTCCGCTCCACAGATGCAGGACCGCAATGTCGATCTGTAGGTATCATTGATGTATTGTTGAAACTGTCAACAACGCTTACTGCGTTAAATAAAAAATAAAAAATATTCTGTACTTGGGGAAACAAATTGCAGAGGAAAAACAACTTCCTTGTGTGGAGTACGCTGGCTAGGTCAGAAAACAATTTTCGGTCAGTTTGTTGTAAATGTTTAAATGTTATGTGCAGTGAATTATGTGCTCCATGCAACACACAGATGCATGCACGCACGCACACGCACGCACGCACGCACGCACGCACGCACGCACGCACGCACGCACACACACACACACACACACACACACACACACACACACACACACACACACACACACAGGGCTACAGCTTCATGAGTGGCCAGACACGCTCTACTACTTTGTATCTGTACTGTGTGAATGGAGCAGTATGTTGTTTCCACTTGTTTTAAGAAAGTAAAACTTAAGTTACCGACAAAATGACTTCATAAGGATTTTTTTTGCAATGCACAGTTTGGATTTGACATGTTTTATTCTGGAAAAGATGGACATTAGTCCAGTATAGGGTGTGATCAGCTGTGCACAAAGACTCGAAACAGAACGGAAAACTGCCTAGCTCCACCAAAAGGTTTGCATTTCTTTTTTTGCATTACATTGTATATTAAACAGATTTAGTTCTCTTAAATCCTGAAGCTTCATTTTGCAGTCAAATCGCCATATCAGTCGGTCAGATTCTGTTATTTTGGGTTGGACAGATTTTTTACTGGTTTTCTGTATTCTAGAGGCAATCATTTTCCCACACAGGCCAGACACTTGCAGTGTGTGTGTGTGTGTGTGTGTGGGGGTGGACATTAAGATTAAAAAAACAAAATTAAACATTTAAAGCTAGTTTAATTACAGCGACAGAGCCCCCAAACACACAACCACCTTATTTTCACCAAACTGTGTAACATTTAAATAAACTCCTCTCTCTCTTCCAAATCCAAGAAGAAAAAAAAAACACCTCCATGAATTATAGATGAGCGTGAAGAGGATTAATTATAGCGCAGTAAAACCTGTAGCTAATGTGCTGCGTTCAGACCGACACTAATGCTAATGACAGAGACAGAGACAGAAACCTCATATCTCCACACAGGAGAATCTGTTAATATTTTCAGTTTGCTCTGCAGGGATTTGATCTGTTTATATCAGACTCTCAAACTGACCTTACAGCTCCATAGTACAGACATTTAATTATAAAATAAAATGTATACTGTAGACTTTATGGGCAGCAGTGTCTCCACTTCCCTACCACTATACTGCCATGGAGAGAATCTCCCCGTAAATATAGCAAAACATTAAAGCTTTAGTGCATAACTTTTTGATATTAATGAATGTCCGTTACATTTAAGCCACTGCCAAATGAGTTGCTACAAAGCTAATTAAGACGATCAGCTCCACACAACTCTCTCTGGATTTCTCAGTATGGCTATGTTCAGAAGATTGGGTCATTATTTTCCTGCGCAGAAACTCAAGCAGAGATAATCACAAGTCATTTTTTGTAAGTCCAAGTCGAGTCTCAAGTCTTTGAGGGGAAAGTTCAAGTCAAGTCACGAGTCCAGAATTAAGACCGTCAAGACGGCCCAGTGTTTGGTGGTACCTTGTACACTTAATAGCCTACAAATCATCCACGGGATCAATTACGCTTCACATGAGTTTGCCCCCCGACACAGCGTTTGTTCCTAGGGAGATGCGTCTCGCCTCCTGTGCGCCATGGATGTCTGAGCCTCAGCAGCTACTAACTATAAAGATACAATCTGCCTGTTCCCAGCATTAGCGCACTTGCGATGGTTAGCTTGTTACCTGTGACGATATATGCTAAATGTAACGTCACACATTATGACGAAGGGCAGGGGACATGCAGCTCGTCATACGTTTCCCCAACATATATGCGCCAATAAAAGAAAATAGAAATACTGTACACGAATAATTTTATATTTAAAAAGCAATAATTGCATGAAAACAGGTTGTTGACGAGTCTCGAAGCTCGAGTCTGAAGTCTTTTCGGTCGAGTCGCAAGTGTTTGTGCGACTTAAGTGCAACTCGAGTCCGAGTCTCAGACTCGAGTCCCCATCTCTGAACTTGAGTAAAGATGATGACCTCTTCTGAGGAGTCCATCATGGTTTTTTTAATCCTCCGTGTCCTCCTTGGCTACTAGCAACTGCGTGGAGGAGGGCATAATACTTGTATCATGTGGACGCGCCGACAGTGTTTTTGTTATTACTTAGAATTCCTCAAGGGGGCAACAGAAACTATGCACTATAGCTTTAAGGGCTAGTTTACATATGAGTGATCCAATTGTTCTAAGTAGGGATGCACCGAATATTCGGCCACCGAAAATTTTCGGCCGAAAATGGCCCAAAAGGGCATTTTCGGTTTTCGGCCGAAATACCTTTATCACCGAAACAATACGGCCGAAAATGTTGTGATGACGCAAACAGAAAACGCGACCTGCACGTGTGTCAGGACCCGATCCGTTCCACCTGCAAAGCGTCTCCTAAGCAAAGAGGTTGAGACGGACCACGGAGTGAAAACAATGAAAAGTACGCTCTTAGAGTCTGTCAGCACACGTTTCAGTGAGATCTGTTCGGATCCTCTGCACTTCATCGCGACTGTACTTGATCCGTGTTATAAAGACCATTACTTGGATGCGGAAATAAAGCAGGGCGCACGAGAAATGATCCAGGCGCGATGGATGCGGAGAACCCGCGTGGAGACGGAGACGGAGCAGCGCCGCGCGAGGAGATCAGAGCGCAGAAAAAAGACTTGTCTCCGCTGCACCAGATGAGGGGCGTGCACCCTCGTTGTCTGATATGTTCAGTGAAATCCTGCAAGAAAGTGCCTCAATTAATAATAATAATAATAATAATAATAACAATAGGTAAGCTATTCTGTTCTTAGGCTACTGTATACTGTATGTGACTATCAGATTGTAGCCATATTTCTGCTAGATATTTTTTTAATTAAACTTTAATATTAATTTATACAATTGCAATGCCTTGATTTTAGTAAAGTTAGTACACAGTCATAGCCATAAATGCAATGGTACTAATAATTGGCTTAATTTCTTTCGGTGTTTCGGTTTCGGTTTTCGGTCTTGGTTTCCTCTTTTTTCGGTTTTCGGTTTCGGCCAAGAATTTTCATTTCGGTGCATCACTAGTTCTAAGTTGTGGAATTCTCCCTGTGGTCTACACTGCATATTTGTGTTTATTAAAGCTGTAGTGCGTAGTTTCTGTCGCCCCCATGAGGAATTGTAAGTAATGACAACAAAACTGTCGGCATGTCCACATGATACAAGCCTTCCATGATCACACCCTCCTCCACGTTGCTAGTAGCCAAGGAGGACATGGAGGATTAAAAAAACATGATGGACTCTTCAGAAGAGCTAATAATCTTCACTTGAGTTTCTGCGCGGGAAAGTTACCGGACGACACAATCTTCTGAACATAGTCATACTGAGAAATACAGAGAGCGTGTAACCCATGTTTAAATTATGACCTAAATATAAATAGTTTAAAAGCTGCATAAATAAGTTGAAATTTAAAAGTGATTCATTTAATGATAATTCATCAGTTTATTAAAAAACGCTAATACAACAATCATTTAATGTTTAAGGTTAAGAGTATGCTGACAGAAAATTCATGTCGCTGCCCCTTTAAGGGACTAGTGACGCTAGACGCAGCACCTCACTGACGCTGCAGCAGAGACGTGAGAGAGCAGAGGAGAAATCGGAGAGAACGAGTGTCGGTTAATGAGCAGAAAAAAAAGAGTGAAAAAGTAGATTTTGCAGTTGAAAAACATAATTTACCTGGTCGGGAACTGACGGGGATTTTATGAGAACTAAGCCACCCCGGTTTTGGTGAGTTTTGTTGTTTTCTTGCATTTTTGTAGTGTTGTACCTTTTTTTTTTCTCTGGCGGAGAGCTAACGCTAAACACTTAGCTGTTTACAAGGAGATGCTTCGTCATAAACGGTTTACCAGTTAATATTTTGGGTTTATGAAGACTGTGAATGTATGCTGTGTAAATGAAAGATGTGTGCAGTAGTTGTGTGGGAGACGGAGCCGTGAGTTAAAAGAGACCCGCGCCGCTGCCATTTTGAGGTGAAAAAACACCGTAGCAGTAACGTTACAACTCAGAGAATGTGAAACATTTATTTGTGTAATTCAAGGATTTAAAAGAGATTTATTGTGCTTATGACCTGTTACATAGGTCAGGTTTTTTGCTTGGTTTGAAGCTTGGTCGGAGCGAGGATTGGTCTGCAGTGTGCGGGCATGCACATGCACAGACGGGATTCAAGATGGCGAGCCAGACCCAGAACTTCAACTCATCTTCTCCATCGCATCAGTGAGGAAATCTCCTGCTTATGGTGACTCGCTGCCAGAGTGGTAGGAGTATCAGGAATTGGGTTTGAACTGAACTGGAAACTGACTGAATTATTATTTTTGGACTGAATCGAACTGAAACTCTTAATTGAACTGAATAACCGAACTCGCATTTGGACTTGAACTTGAATTTAAGGTGTCATGCTTTTGTTTACATATTGAGTTCATATGTTTGAATGTGATTTGATGATTGTGGTCCACTTTGATTTGATTGTGTAAATTGAAGGTATTTTCTTACCCGTAAAAGAAAGGAAAAAGTTAACTCAGGAAGTAAAATAGGAATCCTAAAATAGGTGCAACCTAGGAAAAAAACTGGTCTAACTTAGATTATCTTTATCAAAATAACTTAGGTGAACTAAAGAACAAAGAGAGTGAAATACATTTTCATTTATACAATATTAAGAACCTGCAGGGTATTTTTGTTTTGTATACTGTATTTTATGTGTGTTTTTGCATTAAGTAAATTGCCGGCCTTTTGTATTTAAAGCAACGGTCTCTGGTGTAATTATTGTTTTGCTCCCCACTCCTTAGAACCTAGAACTGGTCCAGTGGCGCAGTTAGTGGTGTGATACCGGTGCTACAAACATGGCGAGCCAGCCAGGAGTGGCTTAAAGCATTTAAAACTAGAAACCAGAGACCGTATAGTATTTTTATCAGTGATTCATTATGGATGTTATTCAAACGAGTAATGTGAAAATCCCTAACTCAGTCATAGTTAGCGGTATAGCCGGTACAGAAACTGATGAAGAACTATATGACTTCCTTAAACAATATGGTTCCATTCAAAGGGCAATCCCAGTAGATTTTGCTGAGCCAGCGTCAGGCAAACAGGTTGTAGTAGAGTATGTGTATGGTACAGCTATACAGTCTCTCTTGCCTTCATTGCCACACAGATTCAACAGTAAGACTCAGACTGATGTCACGTACCATATTAGAGCCTTAGCCAGTGTCTACACACCTGTAGCTAGCAAAACCGCTACACAGACTTACCTTTCAGAGTTAAAGGACATTGCGAAACAGACTGGCAAAGACTTTGCAGCTGTCCTCAGAGAAGAGCTCTCAGTCATCAGTGAGACTGTCGATCTAGATCACTTAGAAACCCAAGATGAAGATATAGAACAGAACTCACCTGATACCCCAGAGCAACATGGCCCTGAAAATGCTGCACAGCTAAGCCCCCTACCCAGTACAGCCCTGGAGCAGCATGTTCAACATCATTGGTCTTCACCACCGACACCATCTAAAGAAAAGACACAGCCTGCTCTGAAACTTTCTGACGTTAATCCACCTGACATACAGAAAGTAATAGTCGAGCACATAGTGAGAAATGAAGATTCTGCTCTGCAGGTGCACACTTCCTTGAGACTTAGACCCTTCTCTGGGCGTTTCCCCCGTCCCAACAACGAAGTGGATTATGAGACATGGCGTTCCAATGTGGAACTTCTCCTTAAAGACACAACACAGTCTGATCTTTACAAGTCACGAAAGCTTCTTGAAAGTCTGTTATCACCATAACTATCGATATTGTGAAGCACCTGACACCTGAATCTCCCCTTAATGTGTACTTAGAGATCTTGGACTCCGCTTTCGGCACTGTCGAGGACGGAGATGACCTTTTTGCAAAGTATCTTAACACAATGCAAGATAACGGTGAGAAACCCTCAGCTTATCTACAACGGCTGCAGGTGATGCTGAATACCACCCTCAGGAGGGGAGGTTAACTGCAAGTGACCTTGACCGGCATCTTCTCAGACAGTTTGTCAGAGGCTGCTGGGACAACATCTTGATAGCTGAACTTCAGCTAGAACAAAAGAAACAGAACCCACCTACCTTCGCTGAACTTCTCCTGTTACTCCGCACAGCAGAAGATAAGCATACTTCCAAAGCATCCCGCATGAAACAGCACTTCAATGTTTCAAAGCCAAGAGTGTCTTCTCATTATCAAGGTATTTATGTGCAGAGTGAAGAAGACTGCAACCCATCTCAGCCAGCCCTTGATCACAGGTCCGAAATCCAAGACCTAAAGAAACAAATAGCTGATTTACAGTCCCAGCTCACACGTATCGCACAGAAAGGCAGTAGAAAGGCTAAATCAGCTGCCAGACCAGTAGCTCCCCAAACAGCTGGCACACATTCCCCATCTATCACTCCAACATCTCACAGCCGAGATGTAAACAACAATACAAGCAACAGACCAAGGCCCTGGTATTGCTTTAGATGTGGAGAGGACGGACACATTAAGCCTCAGTGTGAAAGTGAGCCGAACCCATCTCTTGTAGCTGAGAAGAGGAAGCAGCTAAGAGAAAAGCAGTTAACATGGGACATTGAGAATGGTGCTTCAAAGCCTGATCCTTTAAACTAGACCCAGTTCCGGTTGTGGGACAAACGGGGACTGGAACACAGACAAGGTGTCCCAATAAGAAGCTGCACAGAGCCCGTGTGTACTCTCGCACACAAAAACAGACAGTGACCTTGCCAAAAGGGCTGATTGGCGCCAGGTGCACTGCACAAGTGAGCATTAGTGACAAAGACTGCAGTTGCTTGTTGGATTCAGGCTCTCAAGTAACAACGATCCCCAACTCTTTCTATTTAGAGAACCTGTCTCACTTACCTATGAATTCCTTGAACGACCTGCTTGAAGTGGAAGGAGCCAACGGTCAAAGCGTCCCTTACCTTGGCTATGTTGAGGCAACCATCAGATTCCCAAAGAGCTTGCTTGGAGCGGACATTGAGGTGCCCACGCTGGTTTTGGTTGTACCTGACATGCGCTCCACCTTGTCATCAGTGCTTATAGGCACAAATACTTTGGATGTTCTTTATGAAAAGTATGCAGATATTGCACCTCAGAACTATGAGTCTCTTCCTTATGGCTACAAAGTTGTCTTAAAGACCCTTGAAATCAGGAAAAGACAGTCCGTTGATTCCAGTCTGGGAGAGGTGAGGCTTCATAGTAGAGACTTTGAGACCATTGCAGCTGGACAGACCAAAGTCCTTGGAAGGATCAGTGAGCTGCAGGACAACTGATGTTGGAAAGTGGGTGATGGTAGAGTCACCAAAGTCATCTTCCCTGCCCGGTGGCATCCTGGTGACAGATAGCCTGGTAAGCCTACCACCAAAGCTACCACGCTGCATACCAGTCATGCTCAAGAATGAGTCACAACATGATATCACCCTATCTCCAAAGGCTGTGATAGCAGAGATACACGCTGTCAAGAGTGTTCAATCAGTTAAGACCTCTGACTCAGATCCTCCCACAAAACCTGACCAAAAATTAAATCTCAACTTTGACTTCACTGATTCTCCTGTACCCAATGAGTGGAAAGAGAGGATAACTGAGAAATTGAGTTCCATGCCGGAGGTGTTTGCACTGCACGAGCTTGATTTTGGTCGCACTGACAAAATCAAACACCACATAACCCTCAGTGACCAGACGCCATTCAAACATAAGCCAAGACCTATACACCCCCAAGACATAGAGGCTGTGCATAACCATCTCCAGCAACTCCTTGATGCAGAAGTCATCCGTGAATCTGAGTCGCCTTTCTCCTCGCCGATTGTAGTCGTCAGGAAAAAGAATGGCGATGTCAGACTCTGCATAGACTACAGAAAATTGAACACCCAAACAGTAAAAGATTCATATTCCTTACCTAATCTTGAGGAGTCCTTCTCTGCATTGACCGGGTCCAGGTGGTTCTCAGTGCTCGATCTCAAATCAGGCTTCTATCAAATAGAGATGGAGGAAGCAGACAAACACAAAACCGCATTCGTCTGCCCTCTAGGATTCTTCGAGTTCAACAGGATGCCCCAGGGGATAACTAACGCCCCTAGCACGTTCCAGAGGCTTATGGAGCGCTGTATGGGAGAGTTGAACTTGAAGCAAGCCCTAGTTTTCCTTGATGACCTCATCGTCTTCTCCACGAGGAAAGATTGATGCGCGTGCTCAACCAATTGAAAGAGTTTGGCTTGAAACTGTCGTCAGGGAAGTGCAAGTTCTTCCAAACCTCTGTAAAGTACCTCGGCCACATCGTGTCTGAAAAGGGCATCGAAACTGATCCAGACGAAGTAGCAGCATTAAAAACCTGGCCAAAACCAAACAACCTGAAAGAGCTAAGAACCTTCCTGGGTTTCTGCGGTTATTACCGCCGGTTCGTAAAAGACTACTCAAAGATTGTGAAGCCACTCAACGAGCTCACTGCTGGCTATCCGCCACTGAGAAAGCACACTAAAACCACAGTGAACCCTGAGAAATACTACAACCCAAAAGACATCTTTGGTGACAGATGGACGCCTGCTTGCCAGACAGCGTTCGACACCATAATCGAAAAACTGACAACTGCACCCATCCTCGGGTTTGCTGACCCCAAGCTCCCCTACATTTTACATACAGATGCAAGCACCTCGGGTCTCGGTGCTGCCCTTTACCAGGAGCAACAGGGACGGCAGCGAGTTGTTGCTTATGCAAGTCGAGGTCTGTCGAAATGTGAGTCTAGGTATCCTGCACACAAACTAGAGTTCCTTGCCCTTAAGTGGGCAGTAACCGAGAAATTCCAGGACTACCTGTACGGGAACACGTTCCTTGCTGTCACCGATAGCAATCCTTTAACATACATTCTTACCTCTGCTAAGCTCGACGCCACGAGCTACAGATGGTTAGCCGCTCTGTCGACATTTGATTTCCAGCTACAATACAGAGCCGGTAAGCAAAATCAGGACGCGGATGGGCTGCCCAGGCGTCCTCACGGCAGATTACCTGAGGACACATCATCACAAAAAGAGTTGGAGAGGATACAGCAATTCACAAAAAGACACTTGTCAGAGACTGATTATGCAAACCTGGATGAAAACACCATCAAAGCCATCTGTGAGAAGCACTTGGTTCGCCAAGTGATCAACAGTCACTCTGGGGAAACATCACCCAGCACCACCTTGGTTGTGTCGCTTGCCCATTATCCAAAGGCTCTCCCACAAAGCTTTGAAGAAGAGGATCAGCTTGGTGGCTTACCTGTCATCCCTCCATTAGCACCAGCTGAATTAAGAGACAAGCAAAATGCTGATCCCTGCATCCGCGAAGTACTCAGGCAAGTGGAGTCGGGAGAGAAACCCCCACCATCCTTGAGGAAGGAACTTCCTGAGCTTGGTCTCTTACTAAGAGAGTGGAACAAACTTGAGGTCTTAAATGGCGTCTTGTATCGCAAGCGGCAAGAGGGTGCTCAGACTCACTACCAGCTTGTGCTCCCTGAATCCCTGAGATCCTTAGTCCTCAAGAGCCTCCATGACGACATGGGCCACATGGGCACAGAGCGCACCCTAGACCTTTCTATTGGCCCAAAATGTCAGTCGAAGTGGAAACTAAGGTCAAAACCTGCAACCGCTGCATACGACGTAAGACTATGCCCGAGAAAGCCGCACCACTCGTCAACATCATCGCTACAAGACCACTCGAACTTGTGTGTATGGATTTTCTGAGTGTGGAGCCGGACTCCAGTAACACCAAAGACATTCTGGTCATTACCGACCATTTTACAAAATATGCAGTGGCCGTCCCCACCCCGAATCAGCAAGCCAGGACAGTGGCCAAGAGCCTGTGGGACCACTTTTTCGTCCATTACGGCATCCCTGAAAAACTCCACAGCGACCAAGGTCCCGACTTTGAGTCCCGAACAATTAAAGAACTGTGTGAGCTCATTGGCACTCAAAAGATAAGAACCACCCCTTACCATCTGAGAGGGAACCCTGTAGAAATGTTTGACAAGCATGTTGTTGACTCCACCTTGAAGGAAGGCGACAGAGTCTTGGTTCGAAATGTCCGCCTTAGAGGCAAGCACAAGTTAGCCGACAGGTGGGAGTCCGACGTGTATGTTGTCCTGAGACAGTCTGGAGACGTCCCAGTGTATGTTGTGAGGCCTGAAACAAGAGATGGTCCACAAAGAACTCTTCATCGTGACCTCCTGCTGCCATGCGGTTTCCTTCCTGTGACCTCAAACGAAAGTGAAACTAACCCGTCAAAGGCAGTGAGGCGACCAAGAACTCGACAACATCCTAAAAATGACAATTCACATGGAGCTGATGGGGATGAATCCCAGTCTGACTCTGAGGAATATCACTATGATGGACACAGGAACCTAAGAATGGAAACACTAGGTTTCGACCTGATCCCTGAACCCATAGAACACTTACCAGAAAGGATTGAACTGGAGCCTTCCAAAGAGTTGACTTCTGTTAAGCAAGATCCTTCAGACGTAGCCAAAGCTTTTCCTGAGGATGTTCCAGTAGAGACTTGTGACCTGAACTTACCTGAACCTAGAGAGAGAGACTTATCTGATCCTGCAGACTATGACTTACCTGACCCTGGAAACAATGACTTACCTGATCCTGAAGAGAGCAGCTCAACCGCTGGACAGGAAATTGGAAACCTACTTGAAGAAGACCTGGAAAATGTCCATCCTTCTACTCAACCTGCCCCGGAGGGCAAAGAAGACACAAGTGTTATGGACCAGACTGACATCCAGACAGAAGGTGACCGTTCTAGAAGACCTATCAGAGACAGAAAAGCGACTAAAAGACTGACTTACCCTGAGCTAGGGAACCCGTTGGTTACAATAGTTCAGTCTTTATTTCAAACCTTGAGTGATGTGTTTACAGATTCCCTTGAAGAACCTAGTTTTCCAAAAAACCCTAGAGTTATGACCGTATAGATTCAGAATGCACAGGGACGTGCATTAGGTAAAGAGGGGAGGATGTAACCCATGTTTAAAATATGACCTAAATATAAATAGTTTAAAAGCTGCATAAATAAGTTGAAATTTAAAAGTGATTCATTTAATGATAATTCATCAGTTTATTAAAAAATGCTAATACAACAATCATTTAATGTTTAAGGTTAAGAGTATGCTAACAGAAAATTCATGTCGCTGCCCCTTTAAGGGACTAGTGACGCTAGACGCAGCACCTCACTGACGCTGCAGCAGAGACGTGAGAGAGCAGAGGAGAAATCGGAGAGAACGAGTGTCGGTTAATGAGCAGAAAAAAAAAGAGTGAAAAAGTAGATTTTGCAGTTGAAAAACATTATTTACCTGGTCGGGAACTGACGGGGATTTTATGAGAACTAAGCCACCCCGGTTTTGGTGAGTTTTGTTGTTTTCTTGCATTTTTGTAGTGTTGTACCTTTTTTTTTTCTCTGGCGGAGAGCTAACGCTAAACACTTAGCTGTTTACAAGGAGATGCTTCGTCATAAACGGTTTACCAGTTAATATTTTGGGTTTATGAAGACTGTGAATGTATGCTGTGTAAATGAAAGATGTGTGCAGTAGTTGTGTGGGAGACGGAGCCGTGAGTTAAAAGAGACCGCTCCGCTGCCATTTTTGAGGTGAAAAAACACCGTAGCAGTAACGTTACAACTCAGAGAATGTGAAACATTTATTTGTGTAATTCAAGGATTTAAAAGAGATTTATTGTGCTTATGACCTGTTACATAGGTCAGGTTTTTTGCTTGGTTTGAAGCTTGGTCGGAGCGAGGATTGGTCTGCAGTGTGCGGGCATGCACATGCACAGACGGGATTCAAGATGGCGAGCCAGACCCAGAACTTCAACTCATCTTCTCCATCGCATCAGTGAGGAAATCTCCTGCTTATGGTGACTCGCTGCCAGAGTGGTAGGAGTATCAGGAATTGGGTTTGAACTGAACTGGAAACTGACTGAATTATTATTTTTGGACTGAATCGAACTGAAACTCTTCATTGAACTGAATAACCGAACTCTCATTTGGACTTGAACTTGAATTTAAGGTGTCATGCTTTTGTTTACATATTGAGTTCATATGTTTGAATGTGATTTGATGATTGTAGTCCACTTTGATTTGATTGTGTAAATTGAAGGTATTTTCCCGTAAAAGAAAGGAAAAAGAGTTAACTCAGGAAGTAAAATAGGAATCCTAAAATAGGTGCAACCTAGGAAAAAAACTGGTCTAACTTAGATTATCTTTATCAAAATAACTTAGGTGAACTAAAGAACAAAGAGAGTGAAATACATTTTCATTTATACAATATTAAGAACCTGCAGGGTATTTTTGTTTTGTATACTGTATTTTATGTGTGTTTTTGCATTAAGTAAATTGCCGGCCTTTTGTATTTAAAGCAACGGTCTCTGGTGTAATTATTGTTTTGCTCCCCACTCCTTAGAACCTAGAACTGGTCCAGTGGCGCAGTTAGTGGTGTGATACCGGTGCTACATGTGTCTAACAACGTCTTTTTACAGTGTAGAACAGATCCAGAGTAGACTACTGTGTGTGTGTGTGTGTGTGTGTGTGTGTGTGTGTGTGTGTGTGTGTGTGTGTGTGTGTGTGTGTGTGTGTGTGTGTGTGTGTGTGTGTGTGTGTGTGTGTGTGTGTGTGTGTGTGTGTGTGTGTGTTCACAGCAGTGTGTCGATGCGTTCAGACAGCTGCTGTTTCCTCATGGCTCGGCTACACTTGTCGATGCCCACATACGCGCACACACACACAGTATGGACCTATTCAACTGCTTAATGAGGTTTAATGAATAAAAAAAACATTCTGACCCTAACCCATATTTTTGGTTAAAGGAAGAGCACAGGCTTTTATGACCGCCAACATAGACAGCATCTAGCTACTCCACTGCGCCAAAGAGGTTATAATAATAAGAGGCGACATTCACATGTTTTTTGTGCAACCGCCACCAGAGGGCACGTTGACAGTGTGTCTGCTAGCGCCCTTTATATAGAGAGTGTGGCCAACTTAAATCATGGGCGTCATATTGGATACCAATGTCAGATGACTCTACAGTGTGTAACCATATGGGGCGGATATGCTATCTTGAAATAAATTGCTTATTTTCACCATAAACAGGCATATACATGTTATTATTAACGTTTGTCAATATGTAAAATGCCCTTACGGAAATATTCCAGTGTATATTTACCTTCTATATTGTAAATGGGCCTCTAAAAAATGCCCATTGTAGTGAGTGACCAGTCGCCTAATAAGTCTCTGAGCAGTGTTTACCTTTCTAATGTCTGCTAGCATACAGGCTAACTATAGCTAGCTTTGTGTGTAACGTAACAAAAACCCACCCATCTCAGAGGAGAGAAGCTCAATATTTCATTCAATAAAATGATGGTACAAAAGGAGCGCTAACGCCACAAGTCTTATGTTGACAACATGGACACAGATATAGGAAACTCCAAAGGCAGTCGTAATATTTACCTAGCAGGCTATGCTAACGCTGTTGCGCTAACGTTAGCAAACATCGGCGTAGCTGTCTAAACCATAGACAGTATATAACGGACCAATAGATCCCGTTGCTCTGGATGGAGACCAGTGAAGGCTATTAGAAGCACTTTTCCGGTGATGGCCAGCTTTAATGCGCAGCCTCCAACTGAGAGAGACAACGTAAATGTGACGTGAGCAACGTGTCTGAAAGTTGTAAGTCTTCTGGTAGCTGTGCCGAGAGAAATCTCAATCATTCCCAATCTTACAGAGACGGAGAGCATAGGTATATGTAAGGAGATAACATGGGCACAGGCTAATTATTGATCACTAAAATGCTAGTTAACATTAGTAATTAATCCTAAACAGCTCATGTAAGTCGAAACTGCCTGCAAGCTTATCCTGTACTATACGGTAATTCCTCTACTATGTGACACAATCGTTAGTCTATTTTTACAAAAACGTCTGCTACGGAGCCATAACGTGAGGTACAAGGTAATGGAGCCTTTTATACATTGTCGTGTTTCTTTAGAACTAAACAATGGACAAATAGAGTCTTTAAACGCTTCAGATGTAAAGTTATTCACTGTCAAGTGACGTCAAAATGAATGCTAGTCAGTGGAATGCTAACGGGAGGTGATGGCTTTGTAGCAACAAAATGGCGCCATAGGAGGTTCGAGTTCTGAAGCGAAGCTTACCCCCTTGGTCTAAACTTGTGAAAATCCGAACAGCATCCCCGTCCAAGCTGTGTTTCACTTTCCCTCCAATATTATTATGAACATAATAAAGACACCTGGACTCGGTCGAGACCAAAAGCCATATGACTATGGCAAGGTCACAAGCATTTAGCTACATGGAGTGCTAGCGAAAAAGCTAACGCTAGCATAAGGCTAACTTCAAACTTCATTGATTTCTCATTCAATTTCAATTTTTTCATTTAATTTTGCTTTTTTGACAGCATGGTACACATTACCGATGGTATTACTATATTTGTCCTATGTAATTTGTTATCATATCGAATAGAAAAATTGACACCTCACACAATAATGAGTAGTCACTTAGCTAGCCTCCAGTTTGCTCTTTTCACCTTCAGCTCCCATACATTACATTTTTCCAATATTCCCTGCATTATGTCAATGGGAATCAGTTGAATGTTGGTATCCAACATGGAGTCCACGAAACACGTGACCACCTCGGAACCAATCGCATAACAAGATAGCTCACAACATTTGATTCCCTAGTTGGCCACACTCTCTATATAAAGGGCGCTAGCGTCCGCCATTTTGGACTGAATTCTACCCTTTGTCACAGTCAATATAATACACCTATGGTCAAAATACATCGTCAATTTGAGTACACTTAAAGTGCTGTTTGTCCACTGACAAGCTCAGATTGTTATTAGGTGTCTGACAACATTTTGGAAAGGATCTCTACAGTTAAAGAGTATAAGCTTTGTTTAACAAGAAACAACTCCTAGATCGCTGTTGCTAAACCAACCAGACTATGTAAATAACCATACTTTTAGCGTGTACAGAGCCAACATAATTTTACGTGTAAATTTGTACATTGTGTTTATTTCCGACAGTATAAAACTAAGACGGCTTTTCATAGTTTTATTTTTTGTTTGTCAACTTTGAATAAAGTGTATTTTACGATGCTAAAATTACTTTTTAACAGAAAGGTCGACCTCCTTAGAAATCCTTTCCATAATGTTGTCAGACACTTAGAATATTAATCTAAGCCTTGTCAGTGGCAAAACAACTTTTTTAAATAGTAAATTGTGTGCGCAGTTGCCCAACAACTTACATTGTAGCTTGTTTTGCTGACTGCCGACTGCAGCGTATATACTTGCTTATATGTTTTGCAATTAATGCAACAATACCTGGTAAAATCAAATCATACCTAGTTATTATTACCATGGTCTGCTGCTCTCATAAAATTCGCTACATTTAAATTTTATTTTGTTGTCCTTTGAACTTTATTATCGAAGCTTGTATGGCTTATGGCAGATGTATGTATGTTCTCTGGCCATTTGCCCATGCCGACTCTAAAAGAATCCTTCTAGCAATCATACATTACAGTTTTTCTTGATTGCTTAAACACTATAACCAGGCTTTTGAAGTAACATTTCAAAACCATAACGCCATTTATCAAAAAACATACCCATTTTCCTAAACTATAAACACTATTCCCCTGTTTTGAAATATGATTCAGATTTGTTGAACAATCGCTGCAAAACTCTACACACAAATCCCTTCATTTCTCATTGTCTAAACCAGGGGTCTTAAACGTTTTTTAGGCCAAGGACCCCTTACTTAAGACTTTTATTAGGCTAAAAACTAAAGTGATTTTAGTGAAATGCAGTATTTTGTTGTAATGTTTAAATCTGCTGCTCCAACGGGGCTTGACATTAGCATCCGCCTACCTGCCAAATGGGGGTAAAATGTGTCAGTGGCAGGTGGCATATAGGCCTATATAACTCTGTTATCATAACACTGGTCGCTGGAGTACTGTGCCACCACCCGACACAGAAGCACAGCTCTAATCTACTGCGCAGTTCACAGCCGAAGCATGGTGGCCCGGTCCCTCCCAAGCCGTCACCTAATCCCACACACCTCATTGTTGGGTCTCTTTTCTGCTTCAACACCACAAGCAGGTCACTGTGCGCGCTCTGCTCTCCAATATCCTCCAGAGCTTTGTTCAGCGCGCGCACCCTGCATGGTGTGTTTGGCAACAGTTGCGCTTGTTGCAGAAAAACATTTTGACAGAGGTTTGTAAAAGAAATAGACGACAACTGACTTTTGCTCTGTGCACTCTGCTTCTCGTCACCGAGGGCACGCTCCAAACCACTTTCAATTAGTCTTCTACACCCCTGCACTACGTATGCAAAAGGACTCTTTAATTCTAAATTTCACCCTAGGGTCCTTTGCACCATGACCTCGAGCCAAACACCCCCCAGAAGCTTTTTTCAGCTGGATCGAACATTGGGAGAGTTAGTGTGTTCAGCTGAATAGCTTAGTGCAGGCGCTAATGGATCCTACTGTGTATTTCATAAGTTACCCCACTAATAATGCCCAAAATGATACCAAACGTCTACAGTAGTACAAATAGGTTATGTACTCATAAAACGATGGACTGGAAAGTTTGTAAGTACACCAGAAGTTTATTTAAATAACACTTGCCTGCTGGCTTCTGCTCTCTGCTGCTGCCGGCAGTAAGAGTGCTTAGGGACGTCTACAAATTACAACACCGAAAAGAGATACAACAAAAACATTTTTTAATTTAACTTATTTTTTGTGCTGTAGTACAACTAGCAGGAGACAAGTTGTAATTGAGGTAAGTTTGGAGACACTACCTTATTTAATCATGGTGCAAAGGACCCTAGGGTGAAATTACTCCACTCTTTGAACCATCACTTTAAAGGTGTCATAGGTAGGATTGCGAAGATCCAGGACTTAGCCAAAAATTTTTAACATCAACAACTTCTCAGTCCCTCCCCCCTTTCTGCTAAAGCCCAAAACGGTCTCCTAAGCCCCTCCCCCCACAAGGGAGAATGAATGTGTGTGCATGAGCAGTGATTGACACGCAGTTAGACACCCCCCCGGGCCTGATTGGTGCATCAGGGAGCTGTGGATTTTTGCAAATCACACTACAGGCTGTAGGTGGTGCCAGAGGAGCTGGATTCTTTTTAAATGACCTGCTTCATGTAGTTCTACTGGAACATAGGGTCAGTTTCAGCAAATATGACAGAAAGTTAGTTGTATAAGTCTTACCTACTGCACTTTAATCGGTTGCATATTTTCATACAAAAGGAGCTTTACACACAACCTTATCAGAGCTTAATACTTGACTGTAATGTTAGGCCTATTATGTTGTCTTGATTTGGGAGGTCATTTACATTTAAAGAGTTGTAAATCTGGTTCTTCACATAAATTGTAGCACACCATAGCAACATTAATCAAATAAAACCTAATTTCCCACAGAATTGAGGCTAGTGAAAAGGCTGAGTGGCTAGTATCTTTGGAAAACAACTAGCCAGGGGTGGCTGGTGAGCAAAAAAGTGAATGTCAAGCCACGGACACCAACTAGTTCACGTTATCATCACCATCTTTGAAAATGATAAATTATATAATTTATCTGAAGGTTACCAATGCTTATGGCAAAATGCTTTGTTAACTGTAAATATACTGCATTTATATAGCACCTTTCTGGTCTTAACGACTACCCAAAGCGCTTTTACAGTACAGGCACCATTCACCATTTACACACATTCATACACCGGCGGCGAGGCTGACCATACAAGGTGCCACCTGCTCATCAGATAAACATTCACACACCGATGGCGCAGCATTGAGAGCAAGTCAGTGTTCAGTGTCTTGCCCAAGAACACTTTGACATGGGATTGCAGGGCCAGGGATCGAACTACTGACCTTCCAATTGGTAGAAGACAGCTGTCTGCTGTGTCAAAGTCTTATATTTTTTTGGACCATTCAGTCACCAGTGATGAGTACTCGAATCGGGACTCGGGTCCGACTTGAGTTGGACTCTTCTTTGGTGAATCAGACTTGGACTCAGACTAGACCGCTGGTGACTCGACTACAACACTGTCATCCACTCCGACTTTGTCGCTCTATAACAACATCACGCTACTTCCTCCTTTGCTCCCAACAGACATGAGTCATAATTCTTACTGCTGCTAGAGGTCTGTCATGTTTCTAGGGAGGGCCATCTCTTCTGAGATAATGATATAAGACAATATGAAACAACGTGCATTTCATTTTCTATTTCATTTAACTTTAGTAACTGACACCTCTTCATAATCCTGTTAAAGGTATAGTGCATAGTTTCTGTCGCCCCCATGAGGAATTCAAAGTAATGACAACAAAACTGTCGGTGCGTCCACACGATACAAGCCTTCCATGACCGTGCACCGCCCGCACCCCCTCCTCCACGCAGTTGCTAGTAGCCAAGGAGGACATGGAGGATTAAAAAAACATGATGGACTCTTCAGAAGAGGTCATTATCTTCACTCGAGTTTCTGTGTGGGAAAGTCACTGAACGCCACATCTCAACAGTCATACTGAGAATACTTAATTAATTAGCTTTGTAGCAACTCATTTGGCAATGGCTTAAATGTAACGGATGTTCATTAATATCAAAAAGTTATGCACTAAATGCTTTAATCAATACCACTTTCCAGACGTAATGGTAAAGTGCTCCAGATGAGCACACAAAGACCTATTCCTCCACTGCGTGTTAAATTGAACCACATGTTCTATGTTTTGGCTTATTCTTATTATATTATATAGTAAAATATCAAATGGAGACTCTGACTTAAAAATTATTAAATAATTTTTTACATAATAATTACACTACTGCTCAAAAAGGTTAATTGCTGGCAGTAACAATCCTGTGGATCTAAATGTTTTTTGTTTAGTTCGACTCTCCAGCATAAAAAAGCTTTTTTTCCTGTCTGTAGTTGTGTCTTTCAACACTGTGCTGCATGTCACGCTGTGCAATATCCGTTGTGTAATATCACCATATAATCCAAAGTTGGAAAAAAAGGTAATAAATTACAATACATTGTAATATGTTTAAAATCGCAATCATATCGTATCGTGACACAAATATCGTGACGATATCGTAGCGAGGCCTCTGGTGATTCCCACCCCTACTAAATAGTGGACATTGAGGATGTATTACTGTACTGTTTTTGCTGTCCCAATGGTGCGTTGTTGTCTTGTGTCTTTAAATTGTAACCACCAATCACCAAGTATCTCACAAAAGGACTGCAGTTGAAAATTTGCCAGCTGGCTAACACTGGCACACTTACAGAAATGTCAATTAATGTGCGTTGTTCCTATAACTAAGAAAATAAGTAAATGAAATGAGATGGTCAGAGTAAAACCAGCTGAGGACTGAAGGTAAGTCCATTTAATACTCACAGCTTTAAAAAAGAAGTCACTTCATGCCTCATTAATATTTTCACAGGACCCTCTAGGACTTTGTGTTTAGCCTGAAGGTGAAGTCTGCCTCTGCTAACTGGACTCTTCCACCATTTTAAAAGCAGACTGTCTGATGTGTGCCGGAGCCCGGAGGTCAGAGCTAAAACGAGATCGGAACCCAGCACTGTTTAATCCAGACTGACGTCCTAGCAGCCAAATCTGCTCCTCAGAATGAAGAATGAGCTGCTGTTGTTATTTAGAAGAAAAAAAAGAAAAAAGAAACGCCTGCAGGACGTGATGCGTGTTGACGGAGCGACGACGAAGAGAGTCATAGTGTGCTGTGGCCTCATGACCTCTCGTCCAAGCATGAGACTGAGGACACTCCAGGTCAGATGTTCTTCTTCAGTGGAGGAAACGCCACGCTGTAGAAAATATCTATCTTAACGTGTCTTTTAGGACTTTACCTGTTGTAGCAGCGTGAGCTTCGCCGTTTGTTTTTTCTTCATCACAGCTGATGGGAAGATGAGATGTTGGAACTTGGCTTGCTTCTACTTTATTGTCTCAACAAGCTAGGCTCATCACTGTCAGTCTGGTCCCTATCTTGCACGTCGTTTAAATAGCAAATGCACCTGCGCCCATCTTTGCGCCCATGGGCGTGCTGGTCTTACAGGGAGGTGTGTTCAGGTGCATTCTTGGCGTATTGCTATCTTGAGGCAGCGGGAAGTGATTGCGCCATTGACCAACAAAAACCTGGTCTAAAGTCAATAACGCAGCATTTCATTGTTATTTTTATTTATATTAACAGTGCATTAGTAAAATGCGCCTAGGCTAATGCACAGCACATGCACACTATGCTTGTTACACACACATTATGCTTGTTACACACACAGGGACGCAAAGCAGCACACAAACATGCAAACGATTACAAATACAAATATTATGGGGCAAATCTTCCATCATAATAGCAATGCGCCAAGGTCCAAACGCGCCTGGCTTTTAAAGGGAATGGGAGATGACACTCTGATTGGTTTATTGCATGTTACGCCCAAAACACAACTATGAATTAATGAAGACATTAAGTGCAACTACGGGCTGGACGATATGGCAAAAACTATGATCACGATAATTTTGATCAATATCGATATTTATCATGATTTATAATTCGATAATGCAGCCAGTTTGAAGAGTATCCTGATAATGACTGAAGCCTGAAGAAACCAGAGGGTTCATTAGTTAAACTTTAGAATATAGTTTATTACCATAAAAAAATGAACATAATTTAACAAGCAAACATGCAACCATGCTTTATCTGCCTTAACAAAACAGTACATGTTAGTAATGTAAATGCAAATGTAAATAAAACAAAAAGCTGTGACTACTATCACATTCCTTTGGGCAGGGCAGCAAACATCTCAAAAGAAAAAAAAAGTAAACAAGTGTATGACAAAAGCCCTGGCAAATTTAAGTACTCAACTGTAATATAACATTAATTATGTACTGGTTTTGCATCGCTCAAATGTTTTAGAGGTAGAAATCTGAGTAAAAAGTGCAAGTGCACATAATTTGTAACCCCATTATAGTTTTTTTGCGAGAAAGACTAGTCTGTCCACAGTGTCTGGCTTCAAAGCTGCCCTGTGGCAGGACACAATATTGCCACCAGTGCTAAAAACACGCTCTGAGGGTGAGCTGGTGGCAGGATTACAGAGGTACCACTTTGCCAGGAGGCTCACTCTGGGATATGTTGTTTAAGTGGATGTTCCACTATGCCAGGGGGTTGGTTGAACCACTGACCTTCCAATTGGTAGAAGACAGCTGTCTGCTGTGTCAAAGTCTCATATTTTTTTGGACCATTCCGTTACCAGTGATGGAGTACTCGAATCCTGGACTCGGGTCCGACTTGAGTTGGTGACTCTCCTGGACTCTTCTTTGGTGAGTCCGACATGCTGTAAAACTTGTAACTAGGCAAAGAGGATAATACAAATTAGTTTAAATTAGCTTTTGTGATAATACAATATTATTGTTATGACTATTATAGTTCATTATTATCATTATTATATTTCCTCTGCCAAAGGGATGTGTTCATTAACTTACCAATGGAAGTCTCTTTTATATAGACCTTAGTGGTCCCCTAATACTGTATCTGAAGTCTCTTTTATATAGACCTTAGTGGTCCCCTAATACTGTATCTGAAGTCTCTTTTATATAGACCTTTGTGGTCCCCTAATACTGTATCTGAAGTCTCTTTTATATAGGCCTTAGTGGTCCCCTAATACTGTATCTGAAGTCTCTTTTATATAGACCTTAGTGGTCCCATAATACTGTATCTGAAATCTTTGTCCCAAAATTCTCTGGGCGGGCAAAGCAGAGAAAGTGGTGGTAACCTTGCTCCTTATGACCTCATAAGAAGAAGATTCCTGATTGGTCCATCTGAGCTTTCATTTTCTCAAAGGCAGAGCAGGATACCCAGGGCTTGGTTTACACCTAACACCATTTCTAGCCACTGGGGGACCATAGGCAGGCTGGGGGAACTC
This sequence comes from Perca fluviatilis, assembly GCF_010015445.1. Taxonomy (NCBI): domain Eukaryota; kingdom Metazoa; phylum Chordata; class Actinopteri; order Perciformes; family Percidae; genus Perca; species Perca fluviatilis. The sequence goes on from NC_053128.1 coordinate 3,434,790, forward strand.
ATATTAATGTTAAAAAACCTCATAAAGTGAAATTTTCATGCCAATGGGACCTTTAAGTGAAACAGCCTTGACAATGTTTGCCCCATTGTCCGTGGTGATGCACACCTGTCGGTCTTCACTAAGGCCCCAAGATGCGAGTGCATCCTCCAGCCCTTGGCTGATGATTTCAGCAGTATGGTCTTCCGGAAAATATGCCATCTGCAAGCATCTGCTTTGAATAGTCTACTCCTCGTCTATGTAATGAATTGTGAGGCTGCTCATATATGGCTCAGATGTACTGTAGGTACATAGGTCGGTGGTTGAGGCAAAGTATCTCACATCCCTTAGCTGAATTTCCAGCTTTCCATGGCACTCTTCGTAAAGATGAGGCAGTGCCGTTTTGGAAAAGTATTTTCTACCTGGGAGTTCATACCTCAAGTCCAGCACTTTAATCAATTTCCTGAATCTGTCTTTCTCCATTGTGCTCAGGGGCATCATGTCTTTCGCGATAAAGTAAGTAACTGCACTGGTTATATCCTTGGTCCTTTTTGATCGCTTTTCATATGGGGCAGTGGTTGCAAAAGACTACACGATTGATTGTTGTTTTTCAACCCCGCTAACGCTGCTAACAGCATGAGAACCACTAGGACGTTGGACAAAACTTGTGGGCGGACTAACGTTAACATGGGCCCGCATTTTCAAACTCTCGGTGTGGTCGCTGGGATGGTACCTTTTCAAGTGACAGAAAGATTTGTTGTGTTTCCCATCTTGGTCGACACGGACCAACGGCATATTTTGCAGACCGTGTTAATCTGCGCTTTGTCACTTTTGAGATATCCAAACCACTTCCAAATAATTGACGTCTTGTTACCTTTTTTGTCAACAATTTCCTTGGCTTTGGAGGATAATGCAAGTTCAATTTCGACTTCGTTTTCTTGCCCATGCCCCTCGGTTCCACAATTTTTTTTCCATTTTCTTCACCGCCGGTAGCTCATACAATGCTCTGTGTAGGCAATGGCCGTGTACTTTGACGTGCAATCCAAAAACTACTTCTTCTATTGATAGGCTGTTAGATTTATCGATATCGAGTAAAATATGTCCAAGTTAATCATCGTTATCAATCCGAATTTTATTGCGACCCATATCGAGATCGTTTTATCGCCCAGCCCTAAGTACAACCCTCTTGAACCATGCGCCGGGCGCATGGACCCTTTTTTCAGCCGTCAAACTAACAAAAGTGGATTTGGACACGCCCTAAACGCACCTGTGTCATGCGCTTCACACCATGCGCTTAGATCGTTAAAATAGGGCCCTCTGAGTCACTATCACTTTCACTATTTTTGCTGCAGTTAAAACAGACACAAGTAATTTCCTCCTGAACAGGTAAGCATTGAACTAGTAGCAACAGCTACTAGTAGGGATGGGCATCTACAGTAATTTCAACATCCGGGCACTTGCATTCAATTATTGTAGAGTACTCAAGTTAGTTACTCACAAAACAAATTGAGACACATAGCCAGTAAAGTGATCCCGACTGGTGCTAGCTAACGCTGTCATGCTAACCCACGCTAAACGCTATCGTTTACTATCTCGGCAACAACCACATACGACACGGACATATAACAGAAACAACAAGTTTGACTTCCACATTATGGAAACATGCAATTTAACTTTGGCAAAACAACCGTGTAGCCTAATTAACATTCTCTACAGGTTGCTCTGAAATGTACGGTATGTTACGTTATGGAATATTCTTGTGGTTACCATCGCCAGCTCCACGATTATGAAATGTTGAATAGGAAATGGAAAGCTTAATGGAGGATAACTCAAACAACTCAAGCCTTAGCAGTAAGGCAGGCAGTCACTATACCCAAACTGCAAAGTGTGTAATTTTGAAGCAGTGGGATTTTGTTTTAGGGATAACAAGTAAGATAGGGACGTCCCTGAAAAAGACGTTTATTGGATGGCGGCACTAACACAACCCCATACCATCACAGATGCTGGCTTTTGAACTTAGTGCTGATGACAATCTGGACGGCCCTTTTCCTCTTTGGCCCGGAGGACATGACGTCCATGATTTCCAAAAACAATTTGAAATGTGGCCTCGTCAGACCACAGCTCACTTTTCCACTTTGTGTCAGTCCATCTCAGATAAAGCTCGGGCCCTGAGAAGCTGGCGGTGTTTCTGGGTGGTGTTGATATATGGCTTTCGCTTTGCATGGTAGAGTTTTAACTTGCACTTGTAGATGTAGTGACAAATTGTGTTAAAGTAATGGTTCGGAGTAATTCACCCTAGGGTCCTTTGCACCATGACCTCGAGCCAAACACCCCAGAAGCTTTTTTCACCTGGGTCTTACATTGGGAGAGTTAGCGTAGAGTAGCGTTATCAGCTGAATAGCTTAGTGCAGGGGCTAACGGACCCACGTTTGTATCTCGTAAATTACCCCACTAATAATGCCCGAAATGATACCAAACGTCTACAAGTAGTACAAATAGGTTATGCTCTCATAAAACGATGGATTGGAAAGTTTGTAAGTACACCAGAAGTTTATGTAAATAACACTTGCCTGCTCTCTTCAGCTCTCTGCTGTTGTTGTTGCTGCTGTAAGATGAGTGCTTAGGGCCGTCTACAAATTACAACACCGAAAAGAGATGCAACAAAAATATTTATTAATTTAACTTTTTTTTTTTTCGGGCATTATTAGTGGCGTAACTTACGAGATACAAACGTGGGTCCATTAGCCCCTGCGCTAAGCTATTCAGCTGATAACGCTACTCTAGCTAACTCTCCCAATGTTAGACCCAGGTGAAAAAAGCTTCTGGGAGGGGATTTGGCTCGAGGTCATGTTGCAAAGGACCCTAGGGTGAATTACTCCGAACCATCACTTTAACTGACAATGGTTTTCCGAAGTGTTCCTGAGCCCACAAGGTAATTTACATAATGATGTCGGTTTTTTATGCAGTGCTGCCTGATGGATCCAAGGTCATGGACATTCAATGTTGGTTTTCGGCCTTGCCGCTTACGTGGAGAGATTTCTCCAGATTCCCTTGATCTTTTGATGATATTATGGACTGTAGATGATGAAATGCCTAAATCCCTTTCAATAGTACGTTGAGAAACGTTCTTAAACAAAGTGGTGAACCTCGCCACCTCCTTGCTTGTGAACGACTGAGCCTTTTGGGGATGATCCTTTTACACCCAATCAGTGTCATGATTGGGTATAAAAGGAGCCTGTTTCCAATTAACCTGTTCACCTGTGGAATGTTCCAAACAGGTGTTGTTGAGCATTCCTCAACTTTCCCAGTCTTTTGTTGCCCCTGTCCCAGCTTTTTTGGAATGTGTTGCAGGCATCAAATTCAAAATGAGTAAATATTTGCAAAAAAACAATAAAGTTTATCAGTTTGAACATCACATCAACACTTTTCTAGTGTATGCATTTGAAGATAGGTTAAAAAGTATTAGCAAATCATTGTATTTTTGTTTTTATTTACATTTTACACAACGTCCCAACCTCATTGGAATTGGGGTTTGTATTTTAAATTTTGACTGCAGTACCCATTTTAAATGCTAGCTATCAATATTGCATATTGCTCCTTAATTGATTGTAAAAGAATGTAATTTATGTGAATAACTATTTTTTGACATTAAAGTATATAACTATATATTTGTTGCAGGTACATTTACAGTAGCTAAAGTTTTTTTTACCCTCTAAGTTTAAAGCAGATTACTTTTTACAGCGTGGTAAAGGAGTCATCACATCACACTGTGGCAGCAGCTGACGAGCTGTGACAGCCGAGGAGCGTACCTGTCCGGACCCCTCTGTTAGAGCCTCACTGAGACAGAAGCTTTATGTAACCTCAGAGTCTGATTTCATTTAACACAAAGAAAAAACAAACAACAACAACACGAAGGCTGGAGAGGACCACAGAGTCACGTGGAACTGTATGGTTGACAAAATGACCTCAGCTCAAAACCACAAAGCATTTTTAGAGCTGTCAACAGCAGCTCACTGTCTTCTTCATTTTAGGTGTCACCGCATTACCAAAGTTCCACACTATAGTTATATGGTGATGATGATAATAGTAGTAGTAGAATTTAATAATATAGAAGACAAATAATGAATAACATATAAACAAGTTTGTATCCCTCTCTCCTGTTACATATGTGCTTGTGCTTGTTGCTAGATGTGGCATATTGATTGTTGCGTAAAAAAATCAAAAAATAATCACACACAAAAGAAGAAAAAAAGAAATGTCAGACTCTTTTATGTGGAAAGCTAATCTGAAGAGGTGCACAGCAAAAATCACAGTGTACATTGTACTCTATAGGTGGACATTTAACACCCATTTCGGTGTGTGTATAGGTCCAAGAGTTCAGGGTTCACTGAACACTGTCAAAAGAGCAAAATATATACTCCAAATTAAGAGTTAGATTTGAACACTTTGAGAGTGCAAATGTACTCTATTAGTGGTACTTTTGGGTACTCTTTCAGTGCTTCCTAACACCTGCAGTGTAAACCTAGAAGCCCCAGAGAGTAAAAAGATGTACTCCAAGTCAGTGCTTTGTAGCACTTTGCAGAGCTGATTATTTAATACTTCTAGAGTGAGACTGTACAAAAAAAAATAAAAACAAATTAAAGGGATCCCTGGCAACCAATCAAGTAAGTTTTTTACAGCAACACATGCACAGGCACCACATACTGGTCATCTCTGTCAAAACCATAAGTTGTCTGCCGATCAAATGGCTTAAACAAGCACAACTCATCAACTTTTAGCACTGAAACATTTTCGTCATTTCCCTGTCTCAGATGAAAAGAATGAAAATATTCTGCAAAACAAAGTCTCTCAAAGTCCTCTTCTAGAAGAAAATAGTCTCCATTAAGTGAAACAATGTCTCTTATCAGGCTAAATACTGGCAAAGTCTATATGTTTGAGCAAACCAGAAGGCCTGGGCTATATTCTGTCCCAAAACTTGCTTTATTTTTCAAATGGACCTGGGATAATGAGTCATGAAATGATGTTTAGGAATCATTTTGTGATGTGGATAAAGCTCTTTGAAAAGTTGATGATGTTCAACAATGAGATGCTTCAGACATACAGTCATGCCATCAGTAACGACTGGAGAAAATGATGATGATCTTCATAATTTGCAACAGAAGCAGCGAGAGTCTCCGGTGTGCATTTCCTTCTTGTACAAAATCAAATATCAAGGGCATATTCCGGATCAAGCAAAATGTCTGAATGACATTAAGACCAATGCCGTTTCCAGTCTGCTCCAAGTTGATTCTGGTTGGTCGTTTTTTTTGCTCAAGAAAGCCATAATTGTATGAATACATCCGGTTACAAACATCCGTCTTGGATATGATGTTGTTGTCTGTGAAAAGAAAAAGCAGCTTTAGCTCAAATTGCCCCACTCCTTCCAATATGTCGTGCATAATGCCTACAGCATAGTTGTCAGAAACATGAAAGTATTGTAGATCATTGAGTAAACACGTTTGCTTCACTCCAAATGTCAATGCTAGTGTAGGATCTGCCATGAGGTCATTGCAATGCTGAGCATGGAGTGCTTAATTGCGGAACATTATTCTTGGATCATCATCACTGAAAACTGTCTGCGAGGTCTGTTTGTCTACCAGGCAAAAATGGCAAAAATAGTTTGCATTGAATGATTCAACATACCCAAGTAGTGTGTGCAATCCAAATTATCCCTAGTTACTAGAGCAATTGTGCCACAAACTGGTTCATCAGAGAAAGGAACTTCCACTCCTGCGCACTCAAGGACTTTCAGATCATGTACAAGAGGCTCCAAGATGGTATTAAATCCATACTTCTTTACAGCCACAGTGTGAAAACATGCCAGAAGATGAATATTCATAAGAGCAGAGTTTATCTTTGGAGACAGATTTCGTAAAACTTTCGTAAAAAGTATAAAAGTATATACTTCCAATCTTATGGATGCCATGCTTGGATCCAAGTGGGTTTGCCATTTCAAAATCGTCGTAGAATATCTGTATTTGGAGAGAGTTTGGTGGGGGTGATCTTTAAAATAGTTCCCATCACAGAAATCTTTATAAACCCCTGTTTTCTCACAAAGCTGCAAAATATGATCAAAAATCTCCTTGTTGATGAAAATGAACTTCAGTGTTTCCAATAGAGGAATGTAAACACATTTGTCTGTTACAGGAACTTGTTCGTATGTGCCAGTGGCTCGATTCCTTCTGGTGTCATACCTCACTCCTAGTCTGACCTCAACAGGTTCTTCAAGACCACATTTCTCACTGAAATATTTTTTTCCATTTTGTCTCAGTGTTAAGTTTGCTAAATGGATTTTCAAGACTGTCAAAATATTCATACAATTTTGTTCTCATGCCCTCATCATCAGGTAGTAATTTTACCACATCTTCTTTAACAGTTGAATGCAATTCCTCTACAAGCTCCTCCATATTTGCAACAATAGTCTTTATTGTTTTGCAATAAGGGATGCACACATTTCTTGGGTATGTTGCCTGTTCTCAATACAGCTTTGAGAATTCACTCACTGGATACTGTTCGCTGATCATGTACAACAACTGAAGGAGTAACTGGTTAATTATCAGCTGGATCTAGACTTTCAGTGTTATGCTTGCAGTGAAGATGTTTTCTGAAGCCTGAAAAAGTGCAAAATCTGTGACAACATCCATTCTGGTCACACACCAATTGAAACTGCTTACCAGGAAAAAAGGCATGGGAAGGTTTGAGATGGCGGACCAACTGCTGAATGCTGGGAAAAGGGGATTGGCACACAAAGCATCTAAACATCACAAGTTCAGTTGAGGAGCTTTGCCCTGAGGTCCTTGACTTTCGTGAGAGAGCCCAATGTCAATGTTGTAGATGGTGGTCTGCACAAATGTCAACATGGTGTTTAAGGCCTGGTCATAGGAGACACCAAACACATAATGTGCCTTGAAAAGTTAATCAAAGGCTGAAAGGTAAGACCTGGCCTTGCAGGGAAGGAGCACATTATCCATCGCAATGTAGTATTCATGGATGCTGTTTCTTGGCATCCCAACTGCCAGGATGTAGGGCTGCCTCTGCTGGTCTGGACCAGAGTGTTCCTGAAGGCTGCGACATGACTGTAAGATGACAAAAAGTATTACTACACGTAACATTTTTATTGATTTTATTTTCACAAGGCCCCTGACATGGAGATGACACTGAAAAGAAACTGGTGCATTGCAAAAATAATTACCTCCACACCATTCATTCTGACGAATTAAACAAGGAACTTCAACTGAACTCTATCCTATAAGAAGTTGTTATGTTTACATATCATCACTTGCAATTTATTCTGGTATTTGTGGGACACCACTTGTCTAAGTGCTCTAGTTTTGGAAGAGATTTAGATTCAGATATTTCCTAACTGAGGATTGTTCTATCCAGTATGCATGTTGAACATGCTACCGCATCGCTACCTTCCCTTGTATCAAGTGAAAGGTACAATAATTAGGCAAAGTGCAATTATAAAAAAAAAAATCATTTTAAAAAGATAATTTTAACCACCCGGTGGTTCCTTCCTCACCTGGAAATGAACAATGCGGACACCGCGGTAAGTTTGAATTTGGTTAAAATTATCTTTTTAAAACAATTTTTTCTTTTCAAAAATGAACAGACACCGTTACCGTGCCTAATGCATGAGTCTATGTAATCAAACGGGTGTCTAGGTTCTCGGCAAGTTTGAGTTATCAAGCGATAGCAGAAGCCTTTATGTCTCGTGCATTTTAGAATGTGTTCATGGAAATTCATAGGCTACATTACCAAGGGGAAAGTATTAATTACTAATACTAATATTCCACCATTTTTCCCGAATTTGACAATATTCCGTAGTTGATATGGGTCATGTAAACAGGATATTCTGTTTGGATATTTGGCATAAGGCCTTTTTCCAAATTTAGTAGAGATACACCGATTACAACTTTCTAGGCCGATTCTGATTTCCGATTTTCTTTGAGTTAGGCCAGCCGATACCGATTTTAGCCAATTCCGATTTCATTTTTTTTAACCACTTTACAGCACACACATATTTTATTTTCTATCTTTTCTTTAATAGAACATTTTGCACAGAACATAGACATTTTTTTGAATAGATAATGGATCACTATAAAATAGAACTATATTAACACATCTTTTCTTTCTTTTCACATCCAATATACAACGAAAAAAATTAGATTTTGGTTTTTGGTGTCGTCCCTCTACGCCCTACTTTTTCCTTGCAGGTGTTCATGTTGAAAACTTGTTATCTTCTGCACACACGCGGAAGAATTTCCAAACAGCTGACATGTTGCAGGTTAACTCTCAAGGTTCCCTACATGTGCAAGAATAGCGCCGACACGCGCTTTGTCAAACATCGCAACTTCAACATTTTTAAGAAAGTGGTTGAAGCAATGAAAGAGCGAGGCTGTGTGTTTTTAAGATTATATTTTTTGGCATTTTTAGGCCTTTATTTGTGACAGGACAGCGTAGACATGAAAGGGGAGAGAGAGGGGGAATGACATGCAACAAAGGGCCGCAGGTAGGAATCGAACACCCGGCCACCGCGTCGAAGACTGTACCCCTGCACATTTGCGCGCTCTCCCCGCCAGATGAGCCACCCAGGCGGCTGTGAACAGGAATATTCGTGGAATATTCACTTTCATCTACCATGTAAACATCTTAGTCAGAATATGCCTATTTCAGAATAAGGGCATAAAACGGAATTGTACATGCGTGTTAACGTAGTCACTGTCATAAACAGGGTTATACATCCATTTTATTCCAAAAATCATAAATCTTTAAGAAATGAGTAGTGAGCATAAAACACCCAGCATGGTTTCTGGGAAATGGAGTCTTATGGGTCTTAAGAGAGAAAACTGAAATGCTTCTAAACATTACACATAGCATTGAGGTAAACAAGTCTGTTCCTCGTTATGTTTCAGCTCATTAAAGTGTGTGTTCCTGCTCTGAACTCTCAGTCACATCGTCCAATCAGAAGACAGACAGAGAAAAAACTGTGAGAGAGCGTCAGATTCTCACTTTACTGACATTTAAATCAGGTACATCACACACACACACACACTCAGAGAGTACTTAGTGGTTGATGGTGACTCAGCGTGTCTGTGGGCGGAGCATCTGAGTCACCCTCAAACAACTACAGAGTCAGCCAATAATACATTCCTCCATCCATCCCTCCGTCCGTGCACACCTCCATCATCCCTCCCTCATCCCCTTCATTGGGTTCAGGACAACATTGATTATAAAAGTGATTTTCTTAAATCTTCATTGAATGTTTTTCTTCTCAGATCTACTCCGATGGTTTGTTGGTTTTGTAACCCAAATGATTGTTTTCTTCAGTGTACAAACATATTTGGTTGCATAACACATCAGCTCTGAACTCAGATTTCCACCAGCGTGGTCAGATTACTTTCACACATGAGCTTCACTTCCAAAAATGATCTCCGTTCACACAAGAGCTTCAGCTTCAGTAGCAGAACTTATCTCCGTCCATATTAACACGTCTGATAACACATTCTCACTCCCATTGTGTAAAAAAACGACATTTGGTCAGGTGCCTTTGGCGTCATATTTAGACGCGCTTTGTCGAGGCGCTTGGTCGAGGCGCTTGGCGTCACTTTTTGACTCTCTGGGTCGGGACCCTTGGTGTCACTATTTCACGCTCTCGGGACTCACGTCTAGCCCTTTGGCTTCATATTTAGATATGCTTTATGGGGACTCCTGGTGTCACTTTTTGACGTTGTGGGTCAGGACGTACGTTTAACTGGCGTGCGGCACAAGAATGGGACAGAAGAGATGGTGGGTAAGGTTACAAAAAGTATGTTTTAGTGACACATGGGACACGAACCCCCTGCCCTCCTGGGTGAAAGTCCTGTGTTGTTTGACCCATCCACCACCCCAACGTCCCTCCTTACACGGGTTTTCGGCCTTTTGTACTACTCGGTAGAGTTTTCGTTATCTTACAGCGCCGCGGTCAAGCTACTGCTATGCGTGGTGCGTCCCATACAGACGCTAAAGGGTGATTTTTGCGTTGGTATCTGATGCAGAGGGCCACTGACCAAGCGTCAGTATTTTACGAGTTGGGAGTGAGGATGGGTTGTGTCTGACAACGCATATCACATGACTCGCGTACAGTGGGCATGTGTGTGCCGGTGCAAACAGGAAGCAGATTGTCTGATGTTACTCTGCTGCTGAAATTATTGAAAATACAGAAATACTTTGGAGAAAGAACAACAAGTGGTGAAAAGTAAGACCAGGGATTTATTTGCTTAAACCTACAAGGAGGTGGGACTGTTACTGAAAGGTATGTAAGCCTGACGACATCGTCGTTTCCAAAGGTCTTTGTTTATGCCCGTCTAGACTACAACGCAACCCAAACGGACAGTGCAGCAGTCTTTCCAAATTTCTCTGTTTTAGGGGCTCACAAATGCTGGAGTAGAGTAAATGGGAGGTGTAAAATGTAGCAAAAGATATTTGTTTTCAAACCAAAACGTAGTAGTGAAAATGTAGCCTTTGTTCCTCTTCATTCCTTAAAGGTCCAATGTGTGGGAATTTCTCCCATCTAGCGTTGAGATCATATATCGCAATCAACTCTCTTCAAAGTTCAAAGTAGGTATTACAGCTACCGTAGCCTTCGTGCTTCAAAAAGTCGGTCTCTTGCTCTTTTCAATCTCCTTTTTCTTTTTCTGTGCGAAGAAGAAGAAGAAGACTCCTGTTGCTGAAATTTGGATTTTGAATACGTGTGGTCCTCCATGTTTCCTTCTTCAAACTCGCCGGGGCCGGGAAGCTACGATACCCATTAGCAGCATTAGCAGCACCTGTGAGTTTATCATGTGACAGCTAAAACGTGAAAGGTGGAGCAGTACGTCCTGTATGCCCCTTACCGGCTAACGTATTTCAAGATTGCGCATGAATATGGAGCGTCTACCCCAAGCCCCCAGGAGGAGCGCTAAGTCTAAATGCCAACATGGGCTTAGTGGATAACGGTGGTACTGCACCCCATGGCCCAGAAAGACTTTTCACATAGACATTACATGGCAAAAGAAATGTCTATATTTCAGCGGATCATTTGTTTCGGGGTATATCAACCTACCAGCCCGAACACTGAAAGGGTCCTTGTTTAAAACGTTACGTTTTTAACATTTTTAATATTCACTAGAAGCGAATCCAGAATTATTAAATTTTAAATGATGAACGCGCATAATGGACGCGAGCAGACCCACGGGACTGCGCACGCCCGCTCACATGACTGTTCTCCCGAGCTCATGTAGCTAGCTGTAATAATGGATATAGCTAATGGTTGTAATTCACCATGTGTTCTATTAATACGTCCATGGTATTATCTTGTGAAGTTATGATACATCTGATGATACATCCGAGGGATGGATGTATGTTGTAAAGCCTGTTACGACGTCATTAACGTCATTAGCGTTTCCCAAACTGGCGGGGCTATCGGCTAGCTGGCTAGTTGCTAATATCAGAGTTAGCTAGCATGGCTGTATTAAGATCATGCCTACATAACGTTACTACAGACATAGTGATTACATGGCCTTGGTTCTCTCTTATGATCCATCCGAGGGCTGTATGCTGTAAAGCTTGTAACGTGGATGAGAGATGAAGCCATGGATGAGCTCTGTTCACGAAACTGCAGGCTAACTAGTTAGTAGCTATCTAGCTAGTAGCACGACATAATGATTAAATCTCCTTGGTTGTCTAGCTAAATACATCTATTGTTTATTTAGCTACGCATGTAAACGATCGTGAACAACGAAAACACAATGTTTAACATTAGCTAGTGAATATTTTAGACAATGAAAACGGCGAGTTCATGAGTTCGCCACTTTTAAGAGCCACGAGAGATAAGCTCATGAACGAGCATGTTGCTACCGGTTGCTAAGACAACACAAACAAATTGTTGCTAGTGCGCGTGTCCACCGTGACGTCATGGGCCAAGAATGCGGAAAAGCCGAGCTCCATGTTGTCTTAATGCGCTTTTGAGCACTCTCATTGGAACGTACGGGGCTTCCCGCCGAACACTGTATCCAGTTCATTCAATACATCCATGGTCTACCACAGTTCATGCAAACGCAAATGTCAAATTTCATGCCAATAGAAATACTTGGAATTGATGGTGGTGGTAAATATTCATGAAAAAGGACAAGTTTGTGAACGGGCAACACAGATTTTGATAATGAACAACTAAACACGTTACACACTGGACCTTTAAGTTGAATGTATGATTTGCATTAATTCACTTTTAATATTTAACATTTGTTTCACTAAGGTGAAAGGTGGTTAAAAGGAACTCGGTTACATAAACAGCCAAACAGATTCATTCTCTGATTGGTTGAATAAATAATTGGTCCAGTTTATGAGTGTTCCCAGATGTGTTTTACAGTGTTCTGTCATGCTCGTCTTTTTATTTTGTACCTCTGTTTTTGTTTCTAGTCAACGTTACCGTAGCAACATCAAACCCAAACACCAAACAAAGACAGATGAAAACTTTCACTGCATGTGTGTGTGTGTGGGGGGGGGGGGTTATGTAACAGGCAGTAACTCTTCGAGTCCGCCAACAATATCAACAGAGAGGGAGAGAGAAAGAGAAAACGTAAAGGAGAGTGAGGATAAAACGACCAATCAGAGGGCTTTGTCTCAACACCTGCTCTGATGAGGACCCTTTGAGCAAAACACAGAGACATGCCAACCACTGAGACACATGTCATTGTCATATGGGATGGATGGCAGAGGCGGGAAAGATTCCCACATTCATGACTTGTGAATGTTCACTGCATCGGACTATTGCTGGCAGTTATATGACTACAGAGTTGGTTGTGTGAGGGTTACAAATACTGTGCATTCACAGTGCTGCGCTATAATGACTAATGATGGTAATTATGGTAACTGGGATAGGACTTTAATGCAGCTTGTGTGTGAAAGTTCAGCCCAGTCTCACGGCAGTTTGTGAAATGGTCATGAATCTATTGATTCGTGTACACGGACACGTTTATGTCCTTTTTTTCGTGATGGTCAGCACGTTTTTTTTAAACTAATGTATTTCAATGGGAAGCAACTTTTGTGATCACAGCACGATTCATTAAGAGCGACTATGGTAGCGAGTAGTATGAAAGCCCGCATAGGGAAGTTGGTTGGGGTGGTGGATGGGTCAAAAAACACAGGACTTTCACCCAGGAGACCGGGGATCGTGTCCCGTGTGTCACGTTTCCTAAACCCAACCTTTCTGTTGTTGTCTCGCATCCCGTTATTGTCTCGCGTCCCGTTATTGTTTTGCTAAACCCAACCGTCCCGTTCTTCTTTCCTAACCCAACCGTCCCGTTGTTGTCTCGCGTCCTGTTATTGTCTCGCGTCCCGTTATTGTCTCGCGTCCCGTTATTGTCTCGCGTCCCAATATTGTTTTGCTAAACCCAACTGTCCCGTTCTTCTTTTCCTAAACCCAACCGTCCCATTGTTGTCCCGCATGTCATGGAAACGTAAGCCCACCCACGACCTTTTCCTTAACATGCTGACATCACAAAAAAAAAAACGTGCTGACCATCACAAAAAAAACAAGATAAAAGTGTCCGTGTACACAAATCAATAGATTAAATTAGATTAAATTATGTGACCATTTTGCAAACTGGACAGTAGGACAGTTTGTAGTCCCAAAAATAATAGGAATTATTTTCATCACAAAAGAAGTATTTACAGTTTGTAGTCATTGTAGCACAAGAAATCACAGTTCGTAGTCCTAAAAGAAGAAAGTAGCCTATTAACAGTTTGTAGTCCTAAAAGTATAAAGTATTTACAGTTTGTAGTACTAAATTGTATTGTGAAGCGATTTGTAAAATCAGTTTCAAAATATATTTAATCACTCTAAATTCACTCTAGGCTCAATGACTCATTAATCATCCTTCTGGCATTTAATAATTATGATGATTGAGATTTTACTGCGATGATGGTTTGAGTGCACCTAGCTCCACTTAAAAACCAGGCATACATTTGACTTCATAAAACTGACAAAAAGAATGTATATTGATATTATTGTCTCAATAAAAGACCTAAACTATATTGACAGGAAAGAGACTAAATCAGCTGGAGCAGTGCAGGCGGGAAAGTATTTACAGTTTGTAGTCCTAAAAGCAGAAGGTATTTACAGTTGGTTGTCCTAAAAAAATAAGTGCACACACATCAGAACTTTTCAGATTTGATGGGTTCGTGCTACACATTTTCAAAGTTGAAGCCCCCTCCTTAAAGTTTTATGTAGATTAATGAAAATGGGTAGGCGTAAGTAACCGGTTGAGACGTACAAAAAAGCCTATTGGGGTTGTACCTTTTAACTCAAAGGGAAGGCAGCCATTTTGAATTTACTGTGGAATTTTACTGCATTTTGAAGTGATCATATTTGGAGGATGACGCGGCAGAGCCAGTGTCGCTATGGTTTCAATGGCGCTGCGCTAAGCCAAATGCTAAGTCATGCAGCAGAGTTTTGCCGGGGGGGTGCGTAAATGTGGACCTCCAAATACTGGCGCCATTCAGCTGCATGTATGGAAGTACAAATAATCGTCAGACTTTCCCTGAAGTAACCAGCTAACGCTAGGGCTAGCTATAGCTAGCTTTGGTTGACAAGGTGCTACTGAACACTGAACAAGACATTTTAAGGCAACCAAAATGTTTCAATTAACTTTGATAAAGTGAAAACACACAGTGAGAGAGATACAAAACACGGACAACACCCAAAAACAAGTTCACACCTATTTTAATGTGTACAGGGCTATGGTTAGCATTGCTAAGCCTCTGTCCTGATTGACAGGTCGGTGTGTAGCCACGCCCTAAAGCATCACCTGCTATTTTAAAATAAATGGGATCATAATTTATGAAATAAGCATCATGCTGTATTGAAGAAGACTTTTAAGTTGCGATTAAGGCCATAAAGTCATCATGAAAATGTTTACTGAGTCAACAAATCAAGTGAGAAGTAGGGTAACTTCCCCATAGACTTCTATAGAAATGGATTTATTTTTGGAACCAGTGGAGTCACTCCCTGCTGGAAAAGAGGTAGAATCAGGTGTAAGGCACTTCCGCAATGGGTTTAATTTTTTATACCCAGAAGTTGCCGCAAGAACAAGACAACTGCAGTTAGTCTGACAGCTCAGGTAATGACACTATTATTTGTGACAGAGGAGGCGCAGACTCTGCTGCCAGTCAGATGTCAGACAGTCAGAGCTCCTTTCATCAGATTCCTACTGGCGTCCACCATGTTGTATCATTTCTCTCTCAGAGACCCGCTCACATCAAGAAATCCCCCATCACCTCAGTATGACATCACGGCTCAGGGCAACGCCCCAGGTGAGTCTCATGAATATTTAATGAGGTGGAAAGAAGGAACGAAGGAAGACGCCTGACTGGACCCGATTATGGACGACTATTTCCCTCCAGGTGGGAGACAGGACTGGTGTGTTCCAGCAGTCTAAACCTAGGTCAGCTTTAGTGCAGTAAGCTGAAATTAATCTGATTTACATATGCATTCCCAAGCTCTTCTTCTTCTTCTTCTCCCCAAAACAAAGTGTTATTCATAACACAATCCTGATTTTCAACTCTAACAGATCATCTCTTTTTTGACAGATCATACAGTTTCAAATCAGACAGCTAGGAAAACAGTGTCAGTTTTAGAGAATTTTCTTCTGAAAAACTATGTTTACAGCCTGATGATGTTCATGTTAACTGATGATATTGTCAGTTCCTCACAGCTACAAGACAGCACAAGTTTATTGCTAAGTATGTCGCCGCCAAATACATATTTACGAGCTGTTCACAGAGTTTTGGTTTTGAATAGGCCAGAGGTCTGATCGATTCCATGCAGACTTGCATATCTTTGGTACCCTGGATGTTCAGATCTGAATCTTATATCTTGAATTTTAGTGACTGGATTTGTCCAAATAATTGGAGCAACCACATTTTAGACCAAACTTGAATTCTGAATAGTTTTTTATATGTATTTGTGATATAACATAGGCTTATTTATGCAGTTATGTTTTTAAATTGACTACTGAAAATTCCAAATGAGATATTCAGACCACTTAAATTCAGATGGATTTCAAAATAACACTGCCAACGTGCCCTTGAGCAAGGCACAGAACCCCCAACTGCTCAGGGCACCCATTTCTCCAATAATGCATGTGCATAGGTCCTGTTTGTGTATGTGTGTATTTGGGTCTGTGTGTGTGAATATATAAAACAACAGATTGAAAAAATGGAATCCCCCCCCCCCCGCAAGATTACTAAAGTATACATTCCTGCTTCTAAATCCACTGGTATGGTATTTAAATGTATTCATTTATTAATATTCAGTAGTGATGAAATGTCCTAATGAGGTAGTCAGTTGCCCTATGGCTAACATTTGCTTCCATAAACAGTATCAAGTCAAACAGAATAACATTGTCAGAATAAAAATCCAAAATGATATGAGGCTGATAATCTTATCAGCCTCATTTATGTTAACGTTGTATACGTATTATAATAGAAGAAATTCTCTTTATTTGATTTGAAAAAGTAATATTGATTTGATCTAAAATAAAGTCCCTTCATTTGAAAGTGGCATGAAGCAGCAGTGAGTGCTGAAGGTTTGTGAGCTAAAACATGTAAAACTACAACAACAGGCACTGACGTTCACTGTCAACCCTCATTTATTCACAAACGTCTTTATTTTTAACAAACAGAATCATCAGAGAGCAGAAACAGAGAAACAACAAGACGGCGGTGTGTGTGTGTGTGTGTGTGTGTGTGTGTGTGTGTGTGTGTGTATGTATGTGTTGAGGTGTGGGTGGAGGGGGTATTAGTCACCAGAAATGGCACAGCGCCTCTCTCTCTCTTTCAGTAAGTGGGTCACTCCATCTGGAGCAGAATATGGAAAAACAGCAACACAATGTTTTCTAACAAACTGTTTAACACACACACACACACACAAACACAAAAAAAACTTGATTCTGCCAGTCTGAAGTCAATACCAAATGAAGAGAGTAAAATGTGAGCTGACCAGCTGGTTGGATCATGTGTTACTCTTTTAGATTTGCCACTGTAAATTGGCTTCACAATCAACCATGATTTTATCCTTGTAAAGTTCCTTAATGTTCCCTTAAATCAGATAAATCTTCATGAGAAATCACAGGAGCTTCAAATGCTAAAAGTTCGTCTAAGTTAAGTTTTTCAAGGGTATATTCATGGAGAGACTATTGTTGATTAAGAGATTTTTAATTAATCTAGAGTCTATTAAAGCTGGGCTGTATTATTAAAGTGCCCATATTATGAAAAAATCACTTTTTTGGGGATTTGGGGTGTTATTTTGTGTCTCCGGTGCTTCCACATGCATACAAACTTTAAAAAACAACAACATCCATGCTGTTTTGAGTGAGATACGGTGTCTGAATGTGTCCTGCCTTCAGTCTCCAGGTGAGCTAGTCAAAATCTGCACGGCTTTCTACGTCAGTAGCCGAAACGAGGGGGCTAAACCATGTTAGCGCTAGCATGCTAGCGGTTAGCCCCCTCTTTCTCAATGGCAAAACATTGCTACAACACACCATAGTTCACCATAATCTACAAAAGAACTACTTACATGTCCCTGTTCTGCAGGTATTCCACGCAAAGTTGGAAGTGCACCCTCGTTTAGAAGAAGTCTCCCGGCTAATCCTTCCTTGTACTGTCCGAAGTTAGAGAAACAGCTAGCTCATGTGATCCTCACCTAGCTACTGCGCATGTGCGAATCCCAACAAAGATGGTACAGAAGTAGGATATCTCACTCTGTAGCTAAATAGAGACCTGAACACACAGGGTGAAAAGAGGAGCTGCAGCAATGTGCAGTATGGCTACAACAAAAATATGGTGTTTTTTGAAAATTAAACCATGTAAACCTATTCTGGTACAACCTCAAAATACAATTATGAACCTGAAAATGAGCATAATATGGGCACTTTAAAGTAATTTTTGTATGTGTTATCTATGTGTTTTCTAACACCTATACGCTGAGAAGTAATGTGTTTTGAGATAGTGAGTAGTGAGTAGTAATGAGTAGTGAGTAGTAATAGTGAGCTTTGTCCTCCTGATGCTTGTTTGTCAGCATAACTTCTGAAACATTTGTCGTTAGTTTGACAAAATAAATCTTAACTCAAGGTCCTGGCTTTCAAGCTTTTCTTCCTCCAGGTAGAAGGAGTTTGATCAACCTGATCTTGGAATTTGTTTCTGAGGTCAAGAATGAACCGTATACACAGTTTGTCAGCAGCTTTAGATGACATTTGGCGGAAGGTTTGGCTACTGGCCAAGAAAGCGCCAATATGTTAACATTTACATTGTGTCTTGTAACTCCTGATCTGTGAGAGGTAGAAGCAACATGATTTATCTGTCTGGATTACTTGGAGAGAGGATCATGGTGACTCTTCCAGGACAGGCTACACCGGTGTGTGAAATACCATGTAGCTCTTTAAGCCCTAACTTAATCCCCTAAATGGGATAGAATTTTTTATAGTGCGATGCCGAGGGGCATTTATTTTCATAAGTTTATATATATTTTTATTCATTTTAATTATTTATTTTGTTATCTCTCCAGGAGAGAGGCCAGGGCAGGTGTGGAGAAGACCTTTTATTTAAAGTTGTATTCTCCCGCTGTCCGTCCTGTCCAGTGGTTCTTTTAACCTGCTTTTAATATCTGGCTTTCTTTTAAACAGCTTTTATATAACCAAAGTTGTTTTTTTAAGGAGGTTTTTAAGTGTTTTATTCACAACAGTGGTCCCCTTGTGCCCGTGCCCCTTGCAGCAGCCATCCCGGGCGTTGCGTTTTAAACCAAACATAACCCTAAAAACATGTTAAAAGAAGTTTCACATTTGAACAAAATAAAAAAAAAATCTCTTTGGCTGCAGCTTTTCAACAGCATTCATTGGCATGAATATTTACTTTTGAGAGATTGTGGTGGATGTACTAATGATTTTTAGTGACTGACTAGCTTTAGAAACATATCTATTGTATATTGCAGTTTGTACAAATTGTTCTGAGAAATGCACTTATTAT